>NW_028132987.1:0-215819 GCF_964374135.1 Grampus griseus | reverse complement strand
GTCCCTAAACCGTCCCCGTCCCCTAACCCTAACCCTAGCCCGAACCCTAACCCTAACCCTTCCTTGAAGCCTGACCCTCTCCCGTCCCCTAATCCTAACCCGTACGCTAACACTAACCCGCGCCCTCACACGTACGCTCCCCCTAAAGCGTTGTCGTACCCTCCCCTGACCCTAAACCGTCCCCGTCCCCTAACCCTAACCCTAGCCCGAACCCTAACCCTAACCCTTCCCCGAAGCCTGACCCTCACCCGTCCCCTAATCCTAACCCGTACGCTAACACTAACCTGCGCCCTCACGCGTACGCTACCCCTAAAGCGTTGTCGTACCCTCCCCTGGACCCTAAACCGTCTCCGTCCCCTAACCCTAACCCTAGCCCGAACCCTAAGCCTAACCCTTCCCCGAAGCCTGACCCTCACCCGTCCCCTAATCCTAACCCGTACGCTAACACTAACCCGCGCCCTTACACGTACGCTCCCCCTAAAGCGTTGTCGTACCCTCCCCTGGACCCTAAACCGTCCCCGTCCCCTAACCCTAACCCTAGCCCGAACCCTAACCCTAACCCTTCCCCGAAGCCTGACCCTCTCCCGTCCCCTAATCCTAACCCGTACGCTAACAGTAACCCGCGCCCTCACACGTACGCTCCCCCTAAAGGGTTGTCGTACACTGCCCTGGACCCTAAACCGTCCCCGTCCCCTAACCTTAACCCTAGCCCGAAACCTAAGCCTAACGCTTCCACGAAGCCTGACCCTCACCCGTCCCCTAATCCTAACCCGTACGCTAACACTAACCCGCGCCCTCACACGTACGCTCCCCCTAAAGCGTTGTCGTACCCTCCCCTGGACCCTAAACCGTCCCCGTCCCCTAACCTTAACCCTAGCCCGAACCCTAACCCTAACCCTTCCCCGAAGCCTGACCCTCACCCGTCCCCTAATCCTAACCCGTACGCTAACACTAACCCGCGCCCTCACACGTACGCTCCCCCTAAAGCGTTGTCGTACCCCCCCCTGGACCCTAAGCCGTCCCCGTCCCCTAACCCTAACCCTAGCCCGAACCCTAACCCTAACCCTTCCCGGAAGCCTGACCCTCACCCGTCCCCTAATCCTAACCCGTACGCTAACACTAACCCGCGCCCTCACACGTACGCTCCCCCTAAAGCGTTGTCGTACCCTCCCCTGGACCCTAAACCGTCCCCGACCCCTAACCCTAACCCTAGCCCGAACCCTAACCCTAACCCTTCCCCGAAGCCTGAACCTCACCCGTTCCCTAATCCTAACCCGTACGCTAACACTAACCTGCGCCCTCACACGTACGCTCACCCTAAAGCGTTGTCGTACCCTCCCCTGGACCCTAAACCGTCCCTGAACCCTAACCCTAACCCTAGCCCAAACCCTAACCCTAACCCTTCCCCGAAGCCTGAACCTCACCCGTCCCCTAATCCTAACCCGTACGCTAACACTAACCCGCGCCCTCACACGTACGCTCCCCCTAAAGCGTTGTCGTACACTCCCCTGGACCCTAAACCGTCCCCGTCCCCTAACCCTAACCCTAGCCCGAACCCTAACCCTAACACTTCCCCGAAGCCTGACCCTCACCCGTCCCATAATCCTAACCCGTACGCTAACACTAACCCGTGCCCTCAAACGTACGCTCCCCCTAGGGCGTTGTCGTACTCTGCCTGGACCCTAAACCGTCCCCGTCCTATAACCCTAACCCTAGCCCGAACCGTAACCCTAACCCTTCCCCGAAGCCTGACCCTCAACCGTCCCCTAACCCTAACCCGTACGCTAACACTAACCCGCGCGCTCACACGTACGCTACCCCTAAAGCATTGTCGTACCCTCCCCTGGACCCTAAACCATCCCCGTCCCCTAAACCTAACCCTAGACCGAACCCTAACCCTAACCCTTCCCCGAAGCCTGACCCTCACCCGTCCCCTAATCCTAACCCGTACGCTAACACTAACCCGCGCCCTCACACGTACGCTCCCCCTAAAGCGTTGTCGTACCCTCCCCTGGACCCTAAACCGTCCGCGTCCCCTAACCCTAAACCTAGCCCGAACCCTAACCCTAACCCTTCCCCGAAGCCTGACCCTCACCCGTCCCCTAATCCTAACCCGTACGCTAACACTAACCTGCGCCCACACATGTACGCTCCCCCCAAAGCGTTGTGGTACCCTCCCCTGGACCCTAAACCATCCCCGTCCCCTAACCCTAACCCTAGCCCGAACCCTAAGCCTAACCCTTCCCCGAAGCCTGACCCTCACCCGTCCCCTAATCCTAACCCGTACGCTAACACTGACCCGCGCTCTCACACGTACGCTCCCCCTAAAGCGTTATCGTACCCTCCCCTGGACCCTAAACCGTCCCCGTCCCCTAACCCTAACCGTAGCCCGAACCCTAAACCTAAACCTTCCCCGAAGCCTGACACACACACGTCTCCTAATCCTAACCCGTACGCTAACACTAACCCGCACCCTCACACGTACGCTCCCCCTAAAGCGTTGTCGTACCCTCCCCTGGACCCTAAACCGTCCCCGTCCCCTAACCCTAACCCTAGCCCGAACCCTAACCCTAACCCTTCCCCGAAGCCTGACCCTCACCCGTCCTCTAATCCTAACCCGTACGCTTACACTAACCCACGCCCTCACACGTACGCTCCCCCTAAAGCATTGTCGTACCCTCCCCTGAACCCTAAACCGTCCCCGTCCCCTAACCCTAACCCTAGCCCGAACCCTAACCCTCACCCTTCTCCGAAGCCTGACCCTCACCCGTCCCATAAACCTAACCCGTACGCTATCACTAACCCGCGGCCTCACACGTACGCTCCCCCTAAAGTGTTGTCGTACCCTCCGCTGGACCCTGAACCGTCCCCGTCCCCTAACCCTAGCCCGAACCCTAACCCTAACACTTCCCCGAAGCCTGACCCTCACCCGTCCCCTAATCCTAACCCGTACGCTAACACTAAACCGCGCCCTCACACGTATGCTCCCCCTAAAGCGATGTCGTACCCTTCCCTGGACCCTAAACCTTCCCCGTCCCCTAACCCTAACCCTAGCCCGAACGCTAACCCTAACCCTTCCCCGAAGCTTGACCCTCACCCGTCCTCTAAACCTAACCTGTACGCTAACACTAACCTGCGCCCTCACACGTACGCTCCCCCTAAAGCGTTGTCGTACCCTCCCCTGGACCCTAAACCGTCCCTGACCCCTAACCCTAACCCTAGCCCGAACCCTAACCCTAACCCTTCCCCGAAGCCTGACCCTCACCCGTTCCCTTATCCTAAACCGTACGCTAACACTAACCCGCGCCCTCACACGTACGCTCCCCCTAAAGCGTTGTCGTACCCTCCCCTGGACCCTAAACCGTCCCCGTCCCCTAACCCTAACCCTAGCCCGAACCCTAACCCTAACACTTCCCCGAAGCCTGACCCTCACCCGTCCCCTAACCCTAAACCGTACGCTAACACTAACCCGCGCCCTCACACGTACGCTCCCCATAAAGCGTTGTCGTACCCTCCCCTGGACCCTAAACCGTCCCCGTCCCCTAACCCTAACCCTACCCCAAACCCTAAACCTAACCCTTCCCCGAAACCTGACACTCACCCGTCCGTTAATACTAACCCGTACGCTAACACTAACCCACGCCCTCACACGTACGCTCCCCCTAAAGCGTTGTCGTACCCTCCCCTGGACCCTAAACCGTCCCCGTCCCCTAACCCTAACCCTAGCCCGAACCCTAACCCTAACCCTTCCCCGAAGCCTGATCCTCACCCGTCCCCTAATCCTAACCCGTACGCTAACACTAACCCGCGCCCTCACATGTACGCTCCCCCTAAAGCGTTGTCGTACCCTCCCCTGGACCCTAAACCATCCCCGTCCCCTAACCCTAACCCTAGCCCGAACCCTAAGCCTAAACCTTCCCCGAAGCCTGACCCTCACCCGTCCCCTAATCCTAACCCGTACGCTAACACTAACCCGCGCCCTCACATGTACGCTCCCCCTAAAGCGTTGTCGTACCCTCCCCTGGACCCTAAACCGTCCCCGTCCCCTAACCCTAACCCTAGCCCGAACCCTAAACCTAAACCTTCCCCGAAGCCTGACACACACACGTCCCCTAATCCTAACCCGTACGCTAACACTAACCCGCGCCCTCACACGTACGCTCCCCCTAAAGCGTTGTCGTACCCTACCCTGGACCCTAAACCGTCCCCGTCTCCTAACCCTAACCCTAGCGCGAACCCTAACCCTAACCCTTCCCCGAAGCCTGACCCTCACCCGTCCTCTAATCCTAACCCGTACGCTTACACTAACCCGCGCCCTCACACGTACGCTCCCCCTAAAGCGTTGTCGTACCCTCCCCTGGACCCTAAACCATCCCCGTCCCCTAACCCTAACCCTAGCCCGAACCCTAACCCTAATCCTTCCCCGAAGCCTGACCCTCACCCGTCCCTTAATCCTAACCCGTACGCTAACACTAACCCGCGCCCTCACACGTACGCTCCCCCTAAAGCGTTGTCGTACCCTCCCCTGGACCCTAAACCGTCCCCGTCCCCTAACCCTAACCCTAGCCCGAACCCTAACCCTAACCCTTCCCCGAAGCCTGACCCTCACCCGTCCCCTAATCCTAACCCGTACGCTAACGCTAACCCGCGCCCTCACACGTACGCTCCCCCTAAAGCCTTGTCGTACCCTCCCCTGGACCCTAAACCGTCTCCGTCCCCTAACCCTAACCCTAGCCCGAACCCTAAGCCTAACCCTTCCACGAAGCCTGACCCTCACCCGTCCCCTAATCCTAACACGTACGCTAACACTAACCCACGCCCTCACACGTACGCTCCCCCTAAAGCGTTGTCGTACCCTCCCCTGGACCCTAAACCGTCCCCGTCCCCTATCCCTAACCCTAGGCCGAACCCTAGCCCTAACCCTTCACCGAAGCCGGACCCTCATCCGTCCCCTAATCCTAACCCATACGCTAACACTAAACCACGCCCTCACACGTACGCTCCCCCTAAAGCGATGTCGTACCCTTCCCTGGACCCTAAACCGTCCCCGTCCCCTAACCCTAACCCTAGCCCGAACGCTAACCCTAAAGCTTCCCCGAAGCTTGACCCACACCCGTCCTCTAAACCTAACCTGTACGCTAACACTAACCTGCGCCCTCACACGTACGCTCCCCCTAAAGCGTTGTCGTACCCTCCCCTGGACCCTAAACCGTCCGCGTCCCCTAACCCTAAACCTAGCCCGAACCCTAACCCTAACCCTTCCCCGAAGCCTGACCCTCACCCGTCCCCTAATCCTAACCCGTACGCTAACAGTAACCCGCGCCCACACGCGTACGCTCCCCCTTAAGCGTTGTCGTACCCTCCCCTGGACCCTAAACCGTCCCCGTCCCCTAACCCTAACCTTAGCCCGAACCCTAACCCTAACCCTTCCCCGAAGCCTGACACTCACCCGTCCCTTAATGCTAACCCGTACGCTAACACTAACCCGCGCCCTCACACGTACGCTCCCCCTAAAGCGTTGTCGTACCCTCCCCTGGACCCTAAACCGTCCCCGTCCCCTAACCCTAACCCTAGCCCGAACCCTAACCCTAACCCTTCCCCGAAGCCTGACCCTCACCCATCCTCTAATCCTAACCCGTACGCTAACACTAACCCGCGCCCTCACACATACGCTCCCCCTAAAGCGTTGTCGTACCCTCCCCTGGAGCCTAAACCATCCCCGTCCCCTAACCCTAACCCTAGCCGGAACCCTAACCCTAACCCTTCCCCGAAGCCTGAACCTCACCCGTCCCCTAATCCTAACCCGTACGCTAACACTAACCCGCGCCCTCACGCGTACGCTCCCCCTTAAGCGTTGTCGTACCCTCCCCTGGACCCTAAACCGTCCCCGTCCCCTAACCCTAACCCTAGCCCGAACCCTAACCCTAACCATTCCCCGAAGCCTGACCCTCACCCGTGCCCTAATCCTAACCCGTACGCTAACACTAACCCGCGCCCTCACGCGTACGCTCCCCCTAAAGCGTTGTCGTACGCTCCCCTGGACCCTAAACCGACCCCGTCCCCTAACATTAACCCTAGCCCGAACCCTAACCCTAACCCTTCCCCGAAGCCTGACCCTCACCCGTCCCCTAATCCTAACCCGTACGCTAACACTAACCCGCGCCCTCACACGTACGCTCCCCCTAAAGCGTTGTCGTACCCTCCCCTGGACCCTAAACCGTCCCCGTCCCCTAACCCTAACCCTAGCCCGAACCCTAACCCTAACCCTTCTCCGAAGCCTGACCCTCACCCGTCCCATAAACCTAACCCGTACGCTATCACTAACCCGCGCCCTCACACGTACGCTCCCTCTAAAGCGTTGTCGTACCCTCCCCTGGACCCTAAACCGTCCCCGTCCCCTAACCCTAACCCTACCCCGAACCCTAACCCTAACACTTCCCCGAAGCCTGACCCTCACCCGTCCCCTAATCCTAACCTGTACGCTAACACTAACCAACGCCCTCACACATACGCTCCCCCTAAAGCGTTGTCGTACCCTCCCCTGGACCCTAAACCGTCCCCGTCCCCTAACCCTAACCCTAGCCCGAACGCTAACCCTAACCCTTCCCCGAAGCCTGACCCTCACCCGTCCTCTAATCCTAACCCGTACGCTAACACTAACCCGCGCCCTCACACGTACGCTCCCCCTAAAGCGTTGTCGTACCCTCCCCTGGACCCTAAACCGTCCCCGTCCCCTAACCCTAACCCTAGCCCGAACTCTAACCCTAACCCTTCCCCGAAGCCTGACCCTCACCCGTCCCTTAATCCTAACCCGTACGCTAACACTAACCCGCGCCCTCACACGTACGCTCCCCCTAAAGCGTTGTCGTACCCTCCCCTGGACCCTAAACCGTCCCCATCCCCTAACCCTAACCCTAGCCCGAACCCTAACCCTAAACCTTCCCCGAAGCCTGACCCTCACCCATCCCCTAATCCTAACCCGTACGCTAACACTAACCCGCGCCCTCACACGTACGCTCCCCCTAAAGCGTTGTCGTACCCTCCCCTGGACCCTAAACCGTCCCCGTCCCCTAACCCTAACCCTAGCCCGAACCCTAACCCTAACCCTTCCCCGAAGCCTGACCCTCACCCGTCCCCTAATCCTAACCCGTACGCTAACACTAACCCGCGCCCTCACGCGTTCGCTCCCCCTTAAGCGTTGTCGTACCCTCCCCTGGACCCTAAAACGTCCCCGTCCCCTAACTCTAACCCTAGCCCGAACCCTAAGCCTAACCCTTCCCCGAAGCCTGACCCTCACCCGTCCCCTAATACTAACCCGTATGCTAACACTAACCCGCGCTCTCACACGTACGCTCCCCCTAAAGCGTTGTCGTACCCTCCCCTGGACCCTAAACCGTCCCCGTCCCCTAACCCTAACCCTAGCCCGAAACCTAAACCTAACCCTTCCCCGAAGCCTGACCCTCACCCGTCCCATAATCCTAACACGTACGCTAACACTAACCCGCGCCCTCACACGTACGCTCCCCCTAAAGCATTGTCGTACCCTCCCCTGGACCCTAAACCGTCCCCGTCCCCTAACCCTAACCCTAGGCCGAACCCTAACACTAACCCTTCACCGAAGCCTGACCCTCATCCGTCCCCTAATCCTAACCCATACGCTAACACTAACCCGCGCCCTCACACATACGCTCCCCCTAAAGCGCTGTCGTACCCTTCCCTGGACCCTAAACCGTCCCCGTCCCCTAACCCTAACCCTAGCCCGAACCCTAAGCCTAACACGTCCCCGAAGCCTGACCCTCACCCGTCCCCTAATCCTAACCCGTACGCTAACACTAACCCACGCCCTCACATGTACGCTCCCCCTAAAGCGTTGTCGTACCCTCCCCTGGACCCTAAACCGTCCCTGTACCCTAACCCTAACCCTAGCCCGAAACCTAACCCTAACCCTTCCCCGAAGCCTGACCCTCACCCGTCCCCTAATCCTAACCCGTACGCTAACACTAACCCGCGCCCTCACGCGTACGCTCCCCCTTAAGCGTTGTCGTACCCTCCCCTGGACCCTAAACCGTCCCCGTCCCCTAACCCTAACCCTAGCCCGAATGCTAACCCTAACCCTTCCCCGAAGCTTGACCCTCACCCGTCCTCTAAACCTAACCTGTACGCTAACACTAACCTGCGCCCTCACACGTACGCTTGCCCTAAAGCGTTGTCGTACCCTCCCCTGGACCCTAAACCGTCCCCGACCCCTAACCCTAACCCTAGCCCGAACCCTAACCCTAACCCTTCCCCGAAGCCTGACCCTCACCTGTCCCCTAATCCTAACCAATACGCTAACACTAACCCTAACCCTCACGCGTACGCTCCCCCTAAAGCGTTGTCGTACCCTCCCTTAGACCCTAAACCGTCCCCGTCCCCTAACCCTAACCCTAGCCCGAACGCTAAACCTAACCCTTCCCCGAAGCCTGACCCTTACCCGTCCTCTAATCCTAACCCGTACGCTTACACTATCCCGCGCACTCACACGTACGCTCCCCCTAAAGCGTTGTCGTACCCTCCCCTGGACCCTAAACCGTCCCCGTCCCCTAACCCTAACCCTAGCCCGAACCCTAACCCTAACCCTTCCCCGAAGCCTGACCCTCACCCGTCCCCTAATCCTAACCCGTACGCTAACACTAACCCGCGCCCTCACACGTACGCTCCCCCTAAAGCGTTGTCGTACCCTCCCCTGGACCCTAAACCGTCCACGTCCCCTAACCCTAACCCTAGCCCGAACCCTAACCCTAACCCTTCCCCGAAGCCTGACCCTCACCCGTCCCCTAATCCTAACCCGTACGCTAACACTAACCCGCGCCCTCACGCGTACGCTCCCCCTTAAGCGTTGTCGTACACTCCCCTGGACCCTACACCGTCCCTGTCCCCTAACCCTAACCCTAGTCCAAACCCTAACCCTAACCCTTCCCCGAAGCCTGACCCTCACCCGTCCCCTAATCCTAACCCGTACGCTAACCCTAACCCGCGCCCTCACACGTACGCTCCCCCTAAAGCGTTGTCGTACCCTCCCCTGGACCCTAAACCGACCCTGTCCCCTAACCCTAACCCTAGCCCGAACCCTAACCCTAACCCTTCCCCGAAGCCTGACCCTCACCCGTCCCCTAATCCTAACCCGTACGCTAACACTAACCCGCGCCCTCACGCGTACGCTCCCCCTAAAGCGTTGTCGTTCCCTCCCCTGGACCCTAAACCGTCCCCGTCCCCTAACACTAACCCTAGCCCGAACCCTAACCCTAACCCTTCACCGAAGAGTGACCCTGACCCTTCCCCTAACCCTAAACCGTACGCTAACACTAACCCGCGCCCTCACACGTACGCTCCCCCTAAAGCGTTGTCGTACCCTCCCCTGGACCCTAAACCGTCCCCGTCCCCTAACCCTAACCCTATCCCGAACCCTAACCATAACCCTTCCCCGAAGCCTGACCCTCACCCGTCCCCTAATCCTAACCCGTACGCTAACACTAACCCGCGTCCTCACACGTACGCTCCCCCTAAAGCGTTGTCATACCCTCCCCTGGACCCTAAACCGTCCCCGTCCACTAACCCTAACCCTAGCCCGAACCCTAACCCTAACCCTTCCCCGAAGCCTGACCCTCACCCGTCCCCTAATCCTAACCCGTACGCTAACACTAACCCGCGCCCTCATGCGTACGCTCCCGCTTAATCGTTGTCGTACCGTCCCCTGGACCCTAAACCGTCCCCGTCCCCTAACCCTAACCCTAGTCCGAACCCTAACCCTAACCCTTCCCCGAAGCCTGACCCTCACCCGTCCCCTAATCCTAACCCGTACGCTAACACTAACCCACGCCCTCACGCGTACGCTCCCCCTAAAGCGTTGTCGTACCCTCCCCTGAACCCTAAACCGTCCCCGTCCCCTAACCCTAACCCTAGCCCGAACCCTAACCCTAACACTTCCCCGAAGCCTGACCCGCACCCGTCCCCTAATCCTAACACGTACGCTAACACTAACCCGCGCCCTCACACGTACGCTCCCCCTAAAGCGTTGTCGTACCCTCCCTTGGACCCTAAACCGTCCCCGTCCCCTAACCCTAACCCTAGCCCGAACGCTAACCCTAAACCTTCCCCGAAGCCTGACCCTCACCCGTCCCCTAATCCTAACCCGTACGCTTACACTAACCTGCGCCCTCACACGTACGCTCCCCCTAAAGCGTTGTCGTACCCTCCCCTGGACCCTAAACCGTCCCCGTCTCCTAACCCTAACCCTAGCCCGAACCCTAAGCCTAACACGTCCCCGAAGCCTGACACTCACCCGTCACCTAATCCTAACTCGGACGCTAACACTAACCCATGCCCTCACTCGCACGCTCCCCCTAAAGCACTGTCGTACCCTCACGTGGACCCTACACCGTCCCCATTCCCTAACCCTAACCCTAGCCCGAACCCTAACACTATCCCTTCCCCGAAGCCTGACCCTCACCCGTCCCCTAATCCTAACCTGTACGCTAACACTAACCCACGTCCTCAGCCGCACGCTCCCCCAAGAGTGTTGTCGTACCCTCACCTGGACCCTAAACCGTCCCCGTCCCCTAAAGCTAACCCTTTCCCGAACCCTAAACCTAACCCTTCCCCAAAGCCTGACCCTCACCCATCCCCTAATCCTACACCGTACGATAACACTAAACTGCGCCCTCACACGCACGCTCCCCCTAAAGTATTGTCGTACCCTCACCTGGACCCTAAACCGTCCCCGTCCCCTAACCCTAACCCTAGCCCGAACCGTAACCCTAATCCTTCCCCGAAGCCTGACCCTCAACCGTCCCCTAACCCTAACCCGTACGCTAACACTAACCCGCGCCCTCACACGTACGCTACCCCTAAAGCATTGTCGTACCCTCCCCTGGACCCTAAACCATTCCCATCCCCTAACCCTAACCCTAGCCCGAACCCTAACCCTAACCCTTCCCCGAAGCCTGACCCTCACCCGTCCCCTAATCCTAACCCGTACGCTAACACTAACCCACGCCCTCACACGTATGCTCCCCCTAAAGCGTTGTCGTACACTCCCCTGGACCCTAAACCGTCCCCGTCCCCTAACCCTAAACCTAGACCGAACCCTAACCCTAACCCTTCCCCGAAGCCTGACCCTCACCCGTCCCCTAATCCTAAACCGTACGCTAACACTAACCCGCGCCCTCACACGTACGCTCCCCCTAAAGCGTTGTCGTACCCTCCCCTGGACCCTAAACCGTCCCCGTCCCCTAACCCTAACCCTAGCCCGAACCCTAAACCTAAACCTTCCCCGAAGCCTGACTCTCACCCGTCCCCTAATCCTAACCCTTACGCTAACACTAACCCGCGCCCTCACACGTACGCTGCCCCTAAAGTGTTGTCGTACCCTCCCCTGGACCCTAAACCGTCCCCGTCCCCTAACCCTAACCCTAGCCCGAACCCTAACCCTAACCCTTCCCCGAAGCCTGACCCTCACCCGTCCCCTAATCCTAAACCGTACGCTAACACTAACCCGCGCCCTCACGCGTACGCTCCCCCTAAAGCGTTGTCGTACCCTCCCCTGGACCCTAAGCCGTCCCCGTCCCTTAACCCTAACCCTAGCCCGAACCCTAACCCTAACCCTTCCCCGAAGGCTGACCCTCACCCGTCCCCTAATCCTAACCCGTACGCTAACACTAACCCGCGCCCTAACGCGTACGCTCCCCCTAAAGCGTTGTCGTACCCTCCACTGGACCCTAAACCGTCCCCGTCCCCTAACCCTAACCCTAGCCCGAACCCTAACCCTAACCCTTCCCCGAAGCCTGACCCTCACCCGTCCCCTAATCCTAACCCGTATGCTAACACTAACCCGCGCCCTCACACGTACGCTCCCCCTAATGCATTGTCGTAACCTCCCCTGGACCCTAAACCGTCCCCGTCCCCTAACCCTAACCCTAGCCCGAACGCTAACCCTAACCCTTCCCCGAAGCCTGACCCTCACCCGTCCCCTAATCCTAACCCGTACGCTAACACTAACCCGCGTCCTCAGTCGCACGCTCCCCCAAGAGTGTTGTCGTACCCTCACCTGGACCCTAAACCGTCCCCGTCCCCTAACGCTAACCCTTTCCCGAACCCTAAACCTAACCCTTCCCCGAAGCCTGACCCTCACCCATCCCCTAATCCTACACCGTACGATAACACTAACCTGCGCCCTCACACGCACGCTCCCCCTAAAGTGTTGTCGTACCCTCACCTGGACCCTAAACCGTCCCCGTCCCCTAACCCTAACCATAGCCCCAACCCTAACCCTAACCCTTCCCCGAAGCCTGACCCTCACCCGTCCCCTAATCCTAACCCGTACGCTAACACTAACCCACGCCCTCACAGGCCCGCTACCCCTAAAGCGTTGTCGTACCATCACCTGGACCCTAAACCGTCCCCGTCCCGTAACCCTAACACAAGCCCTAACCCAAACCCTAACCCTTCCCCGAAGCCTGACCTTCACCCGTCCCCTAATCCTAACACGTACACTAACACTAACCTGCGCCCTCACACGCACGCTCCCCCTAAAGTGTTGTCGTACCCTCCCCTGGACCCTAAACCGTCCCGGTCCCCTAACCCTAACCCTAGCCTGAACCCTAACCCTAAACCTTCCCCAAAGCCTGACCCTCACCCTTGCCCTAATCCTAACCCGTACGCTAACAGTAACGCTCGCCCTCACACGCACTCTCCCCCTTAATCGTTGTCGTACCCTCACCTGGACCCAAAACCGTCCCCGTCCCCTAACCCTAACCCTAGCCCGAAACCGAACCCTAACACTTCCCCGAAGCCTGACCCTCACCCTTCCCCTAATCCTAACCCGTACGCTAACACTAACACGCGCCCTCACACGCAGGCTCCCCCTAAAGTGTTGTCGTACACTCACCTGGACCCTAAACCGTCCCCGTCCCCTAACCCTAACCCTAGCCCTAACACTTACCGTAACCCTTCCCAGAAGACTGACCCTCACCCGGCCCCTAATACTAACCCGTACACTAACACTAACCCACGCCCTCACACGCATGCTCCCCCTAAAGCATTGTCGTACTCTCAATTGGACCCTAAACCATCCCCGTCCCCTAAACCTAACCCTAGCCCGAACCCTAACCGTAACACTTCCCTGAGGCCTGAGCATCACCCGTCCCCTAATCCTAACCGGTACGCTAACACTAACCTGCGCCCTCACACGCACGCTCCCCCTAAAGCGTTGTCGTACCCTCACATGCACCCTAAACCGTCCCCAACCCCTAACCCTAACCCTAGCCCGAACCCTAACCCTAACACTTCCCCGAAGCCTGACCTTCACCCGTCCCCTAATCCTAACCAGTACGCTAACACTATCCCACGCCTTCAGTCGCACGCTCCCCCAAGAGTGCTGTCGTACCCTCACCTGGACCCTAAACCGTCCCCGTCCCCTAATGCTAACCCTTTCCCGAACCCTAACCCTAACCCTTCCCCGAAGCCTGACCCTCACCCGTCCCCTAATCCTAACCCGTACGCTAACACTAACCCGCGCCCTCGCGCGTACACTCCCCCTAAAGCGTTGTCGTACCCTCCCCTGGACCCTAAACCGTCCCCGTCCCCTAACCCTAACCCTAGCCCGAACCCTAAGCCTAACCCTTCCCCGAAGCCTGACCCTCACCCATCCCCTAATCCTACACCGTACGATAACACTAACCCGCGCCCTCACACGCACGCTCCCTCTAAGGCGTTGTCGTACCCTCACCTGGACCCTAAACCGTCCCCGTCCCCTAAACCTAACTCTAGCCTGAACCCAACCCTAACACTTCCCCGAAGCCTGACACTCACCCGTCCCCTAATGCTAACCCGTACGCTAACACTAACCCGCGCCCTCACATGCACGCTCCCCCTAAAGCGTTGTCGTACGCTCAACTGGACCCTAAACCGTCCCCGTCCCCTAACCCTAACCCTAGCCCGAACCCTAACCCTAACACTTCCCCGAAGCCTGACCATCCACCGTCCCATAATCCTAACCGGTACGCTAACAGTAACCCGCGCCCTCACACGCACACTCACCCTAAAGCATTGTCGTACCCTCACCTGGACCCTAAACCGTCCCCGTCCTCTAACCCTAACCCTAGCCCGAACCCAAACCCTAACACTTCGCCGAAGCCTGACCCTCGCCCGTCCCCTAATCCTAACCCGTACACTAACACTAATCCACGCCCTCACATGCACGGTCACCCTAAAGCGTTGTCGTACCATCACCTGGACCCTAAGCCGTCCCCGTCCCCTAACCCTAACCCTAGCCCGAACCCTATCCCTAACCCTTTCCCGAAGCCTGACCCTCACCTGTCCCCTAATCCTAACCCGTACACTAACACTAACCCGCGCCCTCACACACACGCTCAACCTAAAACGTTGTCGTACCGTCACCATGACACTAAACAGTCCCTGTCCCGTAACCCTAACCCTAGTCCGAACCCTAACACTAACGCTTCGCCGAATTCTGACCCCCACCAGTCCCCTAATGCTAACCCGTACGCTAACACTAACCCGCGCCCTCACACACACCCTACCCCTAAAGCATTGTCGTACCCTCATCTGGACCCTAAACCGTCCCTGTCCCGTAACCCTAACCCTAGCCCGAACGCTAACCCTAACCCACCCCCGAAGCCTGACCCTCACCGTCCCCTAATCCTAACCCGTACGCTAACACTAACCCGCGCCCTCACACACACGCTCCCGCTAAAGCATTGTCGTACCCTCACCTGGACCCTAAACCGTCCCCGTCCCCTAACGCTAACCATTTCCCGAACCCTAAACCTAGCCCTTCCCCGAAGCCTGACCCTCACCCATCCCCTATCCTACACCGTACGATAACACTAACCTGCGCCCTCACAGGCACGCTCCCTCTAAGGCGTTATCGTACCCTCACCTGGACCCGAAACCGTCCCCGTCCCCTAACCCTAACTCTAGCCCGAACCCTAACCCTAACCCATCCCCGAAGCCTGACTCTCACCCGTCCCCTAATGCTAACCCGTACGCTAACACTAACCCGCGCCCTCACACGCACGCTCCCCCTAAAGCGTTGTCGTACGCTCAACTGGACCCTAAAGCGTCCCCGTTCCCTAACCCTAACCCTAGCCCGAAACCTAACCCTAACACTTCCCCGAGGCCTGACCATCACACGTCCCCTAATCCTAACCCGTACGGTAACACTAACGCACGCCCTCAGACGCATGCTCAACCTAAAGCTTTGTCGTACCCTCACCTGGACCCTAAACCGTCCCCGTCCCCTAACCCTAACCCTAGCCCGAACGTTAACCCTAAACCTTCCCCGAAGCCTGACCCTCACCCATCCCGTAATCCTAACCCGTATGCTAACACTAAACCACGCCCTCACTCGCACGCTCTCCCTAAATCGTTGTCGTACCCTGACCTGGACCCTAAACCGTCCCCGTCCCCTAACCCTAACCCTAGCCCGAACCGTAACCCTAACCCTTCCCCGAAGCCTGACCCTCACCCTTACCCTAATCCTAACTCGGACGCTAACACTAACCCATGCCCTCACTCGCACGCTCCCCCTAATGCGTTGTCGTACCCTCACCTGGACCCTACACCATCCCCATTCCCTAACCCTAACCCTAGCCCGAACCCTAACCCTAACCCTTCCCCGAAGCCTGACCCTCACCCATCCCCTAATCCTACACCGTACGATAACACTAACCTGTGCCCTCACACGCACGCTCCCCCTAAAGTGTTGTCGTACCCTCACCTGGACCCTAAACCGTCCCCGTCCCCTAACCCTAACCCTAGCCCGAACCCTAACCCTAACCCTTCCCCGAAGCCTGACCCTCACCCATCCCCTAATCCTAACCCGTACGCTAACACTAACCCACGCCCTCACACGCCCGCTACCCCTAAAGCGTTGTCGTACCATCACCTGGACCCTAAACCGTCCCCGTCCCGTAACCCTAACACAAGCCCTAACCCAAACCCTAACCCTTCCCCGAAGCCTGACCTTCACCCGTCCCCTAATCCTAACACGTACACTAACACTAACCTGCGCCCTCACACGCACGCTCCCCCTAAAGTGTTGTCGTACCCTCACCTGGACCCTAAACCGTCCCCGTCCCCTAACCCTAACCCTAGCCTGAACCCTAACCCTAAACCTTCCCCGAAGCCTGACCCTCACCCGTGCTCTAATCCTAACCCGTACGCTAAAAGTAACGCACGCCCTCACACGCACTCTCCCCCTTAATCGTTGTCGTACCCTCACCTGGACCCTAAACCGTCCCCGTCCCCTAACCCTAACCCTAGCCCGAAACCTAACCCTAACACTTCCCCGAAGCCTGACCCTCACCCGTCCCCTAATCCTAACCCGTACGCTAACACTAACCCGCGCCCTCACACGCACGCTCCCCCTAAAGTGTTGTCGTACCCTCACCTGGACCCTAAACCGTCCCCGTCCCCTAACCCTAACCCTAGCCCTAAAACTTACCTTAACCCTTCCCAGAAGACTGACCCTCACCCGTCCCCTAATACTAACCCGTACACTAACACTAACCCACGCCCTCACACGCATGCTCCCCCTAAAGGATTGTCGTACACTCAATTGGATCCTAAACCATCCCCGTCCCCTAACCCTAACCCTAGCCCGAACCCTAACCCTAACACTTCCCTGAGGCCTGACCATCACCCGTCCCCTAATCCTAACCGGTACGCTAACACTAACCTGCGCCCTCACACGCACGCTCCCCCTAAAGCGTTGTCGTACCCTCACATACACCCTAAACCGTCCCCAACCCCTAACCATAACCCTAGCCCGAACCCTAAGCCTAAACCTTCCCCGAAGCCTGACTCTCACCCGTCCCCTAATCCTAACCCTTACGCTAACACTAACCCGCGCCCTCACACGTACGCTGCCCCTAAAGTGTTGTCGTACCCTCCCCTGGACCCTAAACCGTCCCCGTCCCCTAACCCTAACCCTAGCCCGAACCCTAACCCTAACCATTCCCCGAAGCCTGACACTCACCCGTCCCCTAATCCTAACCCGTACGCTAACACTAACCCGCGCCCTCACGCGTACGCTCCCCCTAAAGTGTTGTCGTACCCTCCACTGGACCCTCAGCCATCCCCGTCCCCTAACCCTAACCCTAGCGCGAACCGTAAGCCTAACCCTTCCCCGAAGCCTGACCCTCACCCGTCCCCTAATCCTAACCCGTACACTAACACTAACCCGCGCCCTCACACGTACGCTGCCCCTAAAGTGTTGTCGTACCCTCCCGTGGACCCTAAACCGTCCCCGTCCCCTAACCCTAACCCTAGCCCGAACCCTAACCCTAACACTTCCCCGAAGCCTGACTCTCACCCGTCCCCTAATCCTAACCCGTACGCTAACACTAACCCGCGCCCTAACGCGTACGCTCCCCCTAAAGCGTTGTCGTACCCTCCCCTGGACCCTAAACCGTCCCCGTCCCCTAACCCTAACCCTAGCCCGAACCCTAACCCTAACCCTTCCCCGAAGCCTGACCCTCACCCGTCCCCTAATCCTAACCCGTACGCTAACACTAACCCGCGCCCTCACACATACGCTCCCCCTAAAGCATTGTCGTATCCTCCCGTGGACCCTAAACCGTCCCCGTCCCCTAACCCTAACCCTAGACCGAACGCTAACCCTAACCCTTACCCGAAGCCTGACCCTCACCCGTCCCCTAATCCTAACCCGTACGCTAACACTAACCCGCGCCCTCACACGTACGCTCCCCCTAAAGCGTTGTCGTACCCTCCCCTGGACCCTAAACCGTCCCCGTCCCCTAACCCTAACCCTAGCCCGAACCCTAACCCTAACACTTCCCCAAAGCCTGACCCTTACCCGTCCCCTAATCCTAACCCGTACGCTAACACTAACCCGCGCTCTCACACGTACGCTCCCCCTAAAGCATTGTCGTAACCTCCCCTGGACCCTAAACCGTCCCCGTCCCCTAACCCTAAACCTAGACCGAACCCTAACCCTACCCCTTCCCCGAAGCCTGAACCTCACCGGTCCCCTAATCCTAACCCGTAGGCTAACACTAACCCGCGCCCTCACACGTACGCTCCCCCTAAAGCGGTGTCGTACCCTCCCCTGGACCCTAAACCGTCCCCGTCCCCTAACCCTAACCCTAGCCCGAACCCTAACCCTAACCCTTCCCCGAAGCCTGACCCTCACCCGTCCCCTAATCCTAACCCGTACGCTAACACTAACCCGCGCCCTCGCGCGTACACTCCCCCTAAAGCGTTGTCGTACCCTCCCCTGGACCCTAAACCGTCCCCGTCCCCTAACCCTAACCCTAGCCCGAACCCTAAGCCTAACCCTTCCCCGAAGCCTGACCCTCACCCATCCCCTAATCCTACACCGTACGATAACACTAACCCGCGCCCTCACACGCACGCTCCCTCTAAGGCGTTGTCGTACCCTCACCTGGACCCTAAACCGTCCCCGTCCCCTAACCCTAACTCTAGCCTGAACCCAACCCTAACACTTCCCCGAAGCCTGACACTCACCCGTCCCCTAATGCTAACCCGTACGCTAACACTAACCCGCGCCCTCACATGCACGCTCCCCCTAAAGCGTTGTCGTACGCTCAACTGGACCCTAAACCGTCCCCGTCCCCTAACCCTAACCCTAGCCCGAACCCTAACCCTAACACTTCCCCGAAGCCTGACCATCCACCGTCCCATAATCCTAACCGGTACGCTAACAGTAACCCGCGCCCTCACACGCACACTCACCCTAAAGCATTGTCGTACCCTCACCTGGACCCTAAACCGTCCCCGTCCTCTAACCCTAACCCTAGCCCGAACCCACACCCTAACACTTCGCCGAAGCCTGACCCTCGCCCGTCCCCTAATCCTAACCCGTACACTAACACTAATCCACGCCCTCACATGCACGGTCACCCTAAAGCGTTGTCGTACCATCACCTGGACCCTAAGCCGTCCCCGTCCCCTAACCCTAACCCTAGCCCGAACCCTATCCCTAACCCTTTCCCGAAGCCTGACCCTCACCTGTCCCCTAATCCTAACCCGTACACTAACACTAACCCGCGCCCTCACACACACGCTCAACCTAAAACGTTGTCGTACCGTCACCATGACCCTAAACAGTCCCTGTCCCGTAACCCTAACCCTAGTCCGAACCCTAACACTAACGCTTCGCCGAATTCTGACCCCCACCAGTCCCCTAATGCTAACCCGTACGCTAACACTAACCCGCGCCCTCACACACACCCTACCCCTAAAGCATTGTCGTACCCTCATCTGGACCCTAAACCGTCCCTGTCCCGTAACCCTAACCCTAGCCCGAACGCTAACCCTAACCCACCCCCGAAGCCTGACCCTCACCGTCCCCTAATCCTAACCCGTACGCTAACACTAACCCGCGCCCTCACACACACGCTCCCGCTAAAGCATTGTCGTACCCTCACCTGGACCCTAAACCGTCCCCGTCCCCTAACGCTAACCATTTCCCGAACCCTAAACCTAGCCCTTCCCCGAAGCCTGACCCTCACCCATCCCCTATCCTACACCGTACGATAACACTAACCTGCGCCCTCACAGGCACGCTCCCTCTAAGGCGTTATCGTACCCTCACCTGGACCCGAAACCGTCCCCGTCCCCTAACCCTAACTCTAGCCCGAACCCTAACCCTAACCCATCCCCGAAGCCTGACTCTCACCCGTCCCCTAATGCTAACCCGTACGCTAACACTAACCCGCGCCCTCACACGCACGCTCCCCCTAAAGCGTTGTCGTACGCTCAACTGGACCCTAAAGCGTCCCCGTTCCCTAACCCTAACCCTAGCCCGAAACCTAACCCTAACACTTCCCCGAGGCCTGACCATCACACGTCCCCTAATCCTAACCCGTACGGTAACACTAACGCACGCCCTCAGACGCATGCTCAACCTAAAGCTTTGTCGTACCGTCACCTGGACCCTAAACCGTCCCCGTCCCCTAACCCTAACCCTAGCCCGAACGTTAACCCTAAACCTTCCCCGAAGCCTGACCCTCACCCATCCCGTAATCCTAACCCGTATGCTAACACTAACCCACGCCCTCACTCGCACGCTCTCCCTAAATCGTTGTCGTACCCTGACCTGGACCCTAAACCGTCCCCGTCCCCTAACCCTAACCCTAGCCCGAACCGTAACCCTAACCCTTCCCCGAAGCCTGACCCTCACCCTTACCCTAATCCTAACTCGGACGCTAACACTAACCCATGCCCTCACTCGCACGCTCCCCCTAATGCGTTGTCGTACCCTCACCTGGACCCTACACCATCCCCATTCCCTAACCCTAACCCTAGCCCGAACCCTAACCCTAACCCTTCCCCGAAGCCTGACCCTCACCCATCCCCTAATCCTACACCGTACGATAACACTAACCTGTGCCCTCACACGCACGCTCCCCCTAAAGTGTTGTCGTACCCTCACCTGGACCCCAAACCGTCCCCGTCCCCTAACCCTAACCCTAGCCCGAACCCTAACCCTAACCCTTCCCCGAAGCCTGACCCTCACCCATCCCCTAATCCTAACCCGTACGCTAACACTAACCCACGCCCTCACACGCCCGCTACCCCTAAAGCGTTGTCGTACCATCACCTGGACCCTAAACCGTCCCCGTCCCGTAACCCTAACACAAGCCCTAACCCAAACCCTAACCCTTCCCCGAAGCCTGACCTTCACCCGTCCCCTAATCCTAACACGTACACTAACACTAACCTGCGCCCTCACACGCACGCTCCCCCTAAAGTGTTGTCGTACCCTCACCTGGACCCTAAACCGTCCCCGTCCCCTAACCCTAACCCTAGCCTGAACCCTAACCCTAAACCTTCCCCGAAGCCTGACCCTCACCCGTGCTCTAATCCTAACCCGTACACTAAAAGTAACGCACGCCCTCACACGCACTCTCCCCCTTAATCGTTGTCGTACCCTCACCTGGACCCTAAACCGTCCCCGTCCCCTAACCCTAACCCTAGCCCGAAACCTAACCCTAACACTTCCCCGAAGCCTGACACTCACCCGTCCCCTAATCCTAACCCGTACGCTAACACTAACCCGCGCCCTCACACGCACGCTCCCCCTAAAGTGTTGTCGTACCCTCACCTGGACCCTAAACCGTCCCCGTCCCCTAACCCTAACCCTAGCCCTAAAACTTACCGTAACCCTTCCCAGAAGACTGACCCTCACCCGTCCCCTAATACTAACCCGTACACTAACACTAACCCACGCCCTCACACGCATGCTCCCCCTAAAGGATTGTCGTACACTCAATTGGATCCTAAACCATCCCCGTCCCCTAACCCTAACCCTAGCCCGAACCCTAACCCTAACACTTCCCTGAGGCCTGACCATCACCCGTCCCCTAATCCTAACCGGTACGCTAACACTAACCTGCGCCCTCACACGCACGCTCCCCCTAAAGCGTTGTCGTACCCTCACATACACCCTAAACCGTCCCCAACCCCTAACCCTAACCCTAGCCCGAACCCTAAGCCTAAACCTTCCCCAAAGCCTGACTCTCACCCGTCCCCTAATCCTAACCCTTACGCTAACACTAACCCGCGCCCTCACACGTACGCTGCCCCTAAAGTGTTGTCGTACCCTCCCCTGGACCCTAAACCGTCCCCGTCCCCTAACCCTAACCCTAGCCCGAACCCTAACCCTAACCATTCCCCGAAGCCTGACACTCACCCGTCCCCTAATCCTAACCCGTACGCTAACACTAACCCGCGCTCTCACGCGTACGCTCCCCCTAAAGTGTTGTCGTACCCTCCACTGGACCCTCAGCCATCCCCGTCCCCTAACCCTAACCCTAGCGCGAACCCTAAGCCTAACCCTTCCCCGAAGCCTGACCCTCACCCGTCCCCTAATCCTAACCCGTACACTAACACTAACCCGCGCCCTCACACGTACGCTGCCCCTAAAGTGTTGTCGTACACTCCCGTGGACCCTAAACCGTCCCCGTCCCCTAACCCTAACCCTAGCCCGAACCCTAACCCTAACACTTCCCCGAAGCCTGACTCTCACCCGTCCCCTAATCCTAACCCGTACGCTAACACTAACCCGCGCCCTAACGCGTACGCTCCCCCTAAAGCGTTGTCGTACCCTCCCCTGGACCCTAAACCGTCCCCGTCCCCTAACCCTAACCCTAGCCCGAACCGTAACCCTAACCCTTCCCCGAAGCCTGACCCTCACCCGTCCCCTAATCCTAACCCGTACGCTAACACTAACCCGCGCCCTCACACGTACGCTCCCCCTAATGCATTGTCGTAACCTCCCCTGGACCCTAAACCGTCCCCGTCCCCTAACCCTAACCCTAGCCCGAACGCTAACCCTAACCCTTCCCCGAAGCCTGACCCTCACCCGTCCCCTAATCCTAACCCGTAGGCTAACACTAACCCGCGCCCTCACACGTACGCTCCCCCTAAAGCGTTGTCGTACCCTCCCCTGGACCCTAAACCGTCCCCGTCCCCTAACCCTAACCCTAGCCCGAACCCTAAGCCTAAAACTTCCCCGAAGCCTGACCCTCACCCGTCCCCTATTCCTAACCCGTACGCTAACACTAACACGCGCCCTCACACGTACGCTCCCCCTAAAGCGTTGTCGTACCCTCCCCTGGACCCTAAACCGTCCCCGTCCCCTAACCCTAACCCTAGCCCGAACCCTAACCCTAACCCTTCCCCGAAGCGTGACCCTTACCCGTCCCCTAATCCTAACCCGTACGCTAACACTAACCCGCGCCCTCACACGTACGCTCCCCCTAAAGCATTGTCGTAACCTCCCCTGGACCCTAAACCGTCCCCGTCCCCTAACCCTAACCCTAGCCCGAACCCTAACCCTAACCCTTCCCCGAAGACTGACCCTCACCCGTCCCCTAATCCTAACCCGTACGCTAACACTAACCCGCGCCCTCACGCGTACGCTACCCCTAAAGCGTTGTCGTACCCTCCCCTGGACCCTAAACCGTCCCCATCCCCTAAACCTAACCCTAGCCCGAACCCTAAACCTAACACTTCCCCGAAGCCTGACTCTCACCCGTCCTCTAATCCTAACCCGTACGCTAACACTAACCCACGCCCTAACGCGTACGCTCCCCCTAAAGCGTTGTCGTACCCTCCCCTGGACCCTAAACCGTCCCCGTCCCCTAACCCTAACCCTAGCCCGAACCCTAACCCTAACCCTTCCCCGAAGCCTGACCCTCACCCGTCCCCTAATCCTAACCCGTACGCTAACACTAACCCGCGCCCTCACACATACGCTCCCCCTAAAGCATTGTCGTAACCTCCCGTGGACCCTAAACCGTCCCCGTCCCCTAACCCTAACCCTAGACCGAACGCTAACCCTAACCCTTACCCGAAGCCTGACCCTCACCCGTCCCCTAATCCTAACCCGTACGCTAACACTAACCCGCGCCCTCACACGTACGCTCCCCCTAAAGCGTTGTCGTACCCTCCCCTGGACCCTAAACCGTCCCCGTCCCCTAACCCTAAACCTAGCCCGAACCCTAACCCTAACACTTCCCCGAAGCCTGACTCTCACCCGTCCCCTAATCCTAACCCGTACGCTAACACTAACCCGCGCCCTCACACGTACGCTGCCCTTAAAGCGTTGTCGTACCCTCCCCTGGACCCTAAACCGTCCCCGTCCCCTAACCCTAACCCTAGCCCGAACCCTAACCATAACACTTCCCGGAAGCCTGACCCTCACCCGGCCCCTAATACTAACCCGTACACTAACACTAACCCACGCCCTCACACGCATGCTCCCCCTAAAGCATTGTCGTACTCTCAATTGGACCCTAAACAATCCCCGTCCCCTAAACCTAACCCTAGCCCGAATCCTAACCGTAACACTTCCCTGAGACCTGAGCATCACCCGTCCCCTAATCCTAACCGGTACGCTAACACTAACCTGCGCCCTCACACGCACGCTCCCCCTAAAGCGTTGTCGTACCCTCACATGCACCCTAAACCGTCCCCAACCCCTAACCCTAACCCTAGCCCGAACCCTAACCCTAACACTTCCCCGAAGCCTGACCTTCACCCGTCCCCTAATCCTAACCAGTACGCTAACACTAACCCGCGCCCTCAGTCGCACGCTCCCCCAAGAGTGCTGTCGTACCCTCACCTGGACCCTAAACCGTCCCCGTCCCCTAATGCTAACCCTTTCCCGAACCCTAAACCTAACACTTCCCCAAAGCCTGACCCTCACCCATCCCCTAATCCTACACCGTACGATAACACTAACCCGCGCCCTCACACGCACGCTCCCTCTAAGGCGTTGTCATACCCTCACCTGGACCCTAAACCGTCCCCGTCCCCTAACCCTAACTCTAGCCTGAACCCAACCCTAACACTTCCCCGAAGCCTGACACTCACCCGTCCCCTAATGCTAACCCGTATGCTAACACTAACCCGCGCCCTCACATGCACGCTCACCCTAAAGCGTTGTCGTACGCTCAACTGGACCCTAAACCGTCCCCGTCCCCTAACCCTAACCCTAGCCCGAACCCTAACCCTAACACTTCCCCGAAGCCTGACCATCCACCGTCCCATAATCCTAACCGGTACGCTAACACTAACCCGCGCCCGCACACTCACGCTCACCCTAAAGTTTTGTTATACCCTCATCTGGACCCTAAACCGTCCCTGTCCCGTAACCCTAACCCTAGCCCGAACGCTAACCCTAACCCACCCCCGAAGCCTGACCCTCACCGTCCCCTAATCCTAACCCGTACGCTAACACTAACCCGCGCCCTCACACGCACGCTCCCGCTAAAGCATTGTCGTACCCTCACCTGGACCCTAAACCGTCCCCGTCCCCTAACGCTAACCATTTCCCGAACCCTAAACCTAGCCCTTCCCCGAAGCCTGACCCTCACCCATCCCCTATCCTACACCGTACGATAACACTAACCTGCGCCCTCACAGGCACGCTCCCTCTAAGGCGTTATCGTACCCTCACCTGGACCCGAAACCGTCCCCGTCCCCTAACCCTAACTCTAGCCCGAACCCTAACCCTAACCCATCCCCGAAGACTGACTCTCACACATCCCCTAATGCTAACCCGTACGCTAACACTAACCCGCGCCCTCACACGCACGCTCCCCCTAAAGCGTTGTCGTACGCTCAACTGGACCCTAAAGCGTCCCCGTTCCCTAACCCTAACCCTAGCCCGAAACCTAACCCTAACACTTCCCCGAGGCCTGACCATCACACGTCCCCTAATCCTAACCCGTACGGTAACACTAACGCACGCCCTCAGACGCATGCTCAACCTAAACCTTTGTCGTACCCTCACCTGGACCCTAAACCGTCCCCGTCCCCTAACCCTAACCCTAGCCCGAACGTTAACCCTAAACCTTCCCCGAAGCCTGACCCTCACCCGTCCCCTAATCCTAACCCGTACGCTAACACTAATGCGCGCCCTCACATGCAAGGTCCCCCTAAAGCGTTGTCGTACCCTCACCTGGACCCTAAACCGTCCACAACCCCTAAACCTAACCCTAGCCCAAACCCTAACCCTAACCCTTCCCCGAAGCCTGACCCTCACCCATCCCGTAATCCTAACCCGTATGCTAACACTAAACCACGCCCTCACTCGCACGCTCTCCCTAAATCGTTGTCGTACCCTGACCTGGACCCTAAACCGTCCCCATCCCCTAACCCTAACCCTAGCCCGAACCGTAACCCTAACCCTTCCCCGAAGCCTGACCCTCACCCTTCCCCTAATCCTAACTCGGACGCTAACACTAACCCATGCCCTCACTCGCACGCTCCCCCTAATGCGTTGTCGTACCCTCACCTGGACCCTACACCGTCCCCATTCCCTAACCCTAACCCTAGCCCGAACCCTAACCCTAACCCTTCCCCGAAGCCTGACCCTCACCCATCCCCTAATCCTACACCGTACGATAACACTAACCTGCGCCCTCACACGCACGCTCCCCCTAAAGTGTTGTCGTACCCTCACCTGGACCCTAAACCGTCCCCGTCCCCTAACCCTAACCCTAGCCCGAACCCTAACCCTAACCCTTCCCCGAAGCCTGACCCTCACCCATCCCCTAATCCTAACCCGTACGCTAACACTAACCCACGCCCTCACACGCCCGCTACCCCTAAAGCGTTGTCGTACCATCACCTGGACCCTAAACCGTCCCCGTCCCGTAACCCTAACACAAGCCCTAACCCAAACCCTAACCCTTCCCCGAAGCCTGACCTTCACCCGTCCCCTAATCCTAACACGTACACTAACACTAACCTGCGCCCTCACACGCACGCTCCCCCTAAAGTGTTGTCGTACCCTCACCTGGACCCTAAACCGTCCCCGTCCCCTAACCCTAACCCTAGCCTGAACCCTAACCCTAAACCTTCCCCGAAGCCTGACCCTCACCCGTGCCCTAATCCTAACCCGTACGCTAAAAGTAACGCACGCCCTCACACGCACTCTCCCCCTTAATCGTTGTCGTACCCTCCCCTGGACCCTAAACCGTCCCCGTCCCCTAACCCTAAACCTAGCCCGAACCCTAACCCTAACACTTCCCCGAAGCCTGACTCTCACCCGTCCCCTAATCCTAACCCGTACGCTAACACTAACCCGCGCCCTCACACGTACGCTGCCCCTAAAGCGTTGTCGTACCCTCCCCTGGACCCTAAACCGTCCCCGTCCCCTAACCCTAACCCTAGCCCGAACCCTAACCATAACACTTCCCTGAAGCCTGACCCTCACCCGTCCCCTAATCCTAACCCGTACGCTAACACTAACCCGCGCCCTCACGTGTACGCTCCCCCTAAAGCGTTTTCGTACCCTCCCCTGGACTCTAAACTGTCCCCGTCCCCTAACCCTAACCCTAGCCCGAACCCTAAGCCTAACCCTTCCCCGAAGCCTGACCCTCACCCGTCCCCTAATCCTAACCCGTACGCTAACACTAACCCGCGCCCTCACACGTACGCTCCCCCTAAAGCGTTGTCGTACCCTCCCCTGGACCCTAAACCGTCCCCGTCCCCTAACCCTAACCCTAGCCCGAACGCTAACCCTAACCCTTCCCCGAAGCCTGACCCTCACCCGTCCCCTAATCCTAACCCGTACGCTAACACTAATCCGCGCCCTCACACGTACGCTGCCCCTAAAGTGTTGTCGTACCCTCCCCTGGACCCTAAACAGTCCCCATCCCCTAACCCTAACCCTAGCCCGAACCCTAACCCTAACACTTCCCCGAAGCCTGACACTCACCCATCCCCTAATCCTAACCCGTACGCTAACACTAACCCGCGCCCTCACACGTACGCTCCCCCTAAAGCATTGTCGTAACCTCCCCTGGACCCTAAACCGTCCCCGTCCCCTAACCCTAACCCTAGCCCGAACGCTAACCCTAACCCTTCCCCGAAGCCTGACCCTCACCCGTCCCCTAATCCTAACCCGTACGCTAACACTAACCCGCGCCCTCACACGTACGCTGCCCCTAAAGTGTTGTCGTACCCTCCCCTGGACCCTAAACCGTCCCCATCCCCTAACCCTAACCCTAGCCCGAACGCTAACCCTAACCCTTCCCCGAAGCCTGACCCTCACCCGTCCCCTAATCCTAACCCGTACGCTAACACTAACCCGCGCCCTCACACGTACGCTGCCCCTAAAGTGTTGTCGTACCCTCCGCTGGACCCTAAACCGTCCCCGTCCCCTAACCGTAACCCTAGCCCGAACCCTAACCCTAACACTTCCCCGAAGCCTGACTCTCACCCGTCCCCTAATCCTAACCCGTACGCTAACACTAATCCGCGCCCTAACGCGTACGCTCCCCCTAAAGCATTGTCGTACCCTCCCCTGGACACTAAACCGTCCCCGTCCCCAACCCTAACCCTAGCCCGAACCCTAACCCTAACCCTTCCCCGTAGCCTGACCCTCACCCGTCCCCTAATCCTAACCCGTACGCTAACACTAACCCGCGCCCTCACACGTACGCTCACCCTAAAGCATTGTCGTAACCTCCCGTGGAACCTAAACCGTCCCCGTCCCCTAACCCTAACCCTAGACCGAACGCTAACCCTAACCGTTATCCGAACCCTGACCCTCACCCGTCCCCTAATCCTAACCCGTACGCTAACACTAACCCGCGCCCTCACAGGTACGCTCCCCCTAAAGCGTTGTCGTACCCTCCCCTGGACCCTAAACCGTCCCCGTCCCCTAACCCTAACCCTAGCCCGAACACTAACCCTAGCCCTTCCCCGAAGCCTGAACCTCACCCGTCCCCTAATCCTAACCCGTAGGCTAACACTAACCCGCGCCCTGACACGTACCCTCCCCCTAAAGCGGTGTCGTACCCTCCCCTGGACCCTAAACCGTCCCCGTCCCCTAACCCTAACCCTAGCCCGAACCCTAACCCTAACCCTTCCCCGAAGCCTGACCCTCACCCGTCCCCTAATCCTAACCCGTACGCTAACACTAACCCGTGCCCTCACACATACGCTCCCCCTAAAGCATTGTCGTAACCTCCCCTGGACCCTAAACCGTCCCCGTCCCCTAACCCTAACCCTAGCCCGAACGCTAACCCTAACCCTTCCCCGAAGCCTGACCCTCACCCGTCCCCTAATCCTAACCCGTACGCTAACACTAACCCGCGCCCTCACGCGTACGCTCCCCCTAAAGCGTTGTCGTACCCTCCCCTGGACCCTAAACCGTCCCCATCCCCTAAACCTTACCCTAGCCCGAACCCTAAGCCTAACCCATCCCCGAAGCCTGACTCTCACCCGTCCCCTAAACCTAACCCGTACGCTAACACTAACCCGCGCCCTCACACGTACGGTCCCCCTAAAGCGGTGTCGTACCCTCCCCTGGACCCTAAACTGTCCCCGTCCCCTAACCGTAACCCTAGCCCGAACCCTAACCCTAACACTTCCCCGAAGCCTGACTCTCACCCGTCCCCTAATCCTAACCCGTACGCTAACACTAACCCGCGCCCTAACAGGTACGCTCCCCCTAAAGCGTTGTCGTACCCTCCCCTTGAACCTAAACCGTCCCCGTCCCCTAACCCTAACCCTAGCCCGAACCTTAACCCTAACCCTTCCCTGTAGCCTGACCCTCACCCGTCCCCTAATCCTAACCCGTACGCTAACACTAACCCGCGCCCTCACGCGTACGCTCCCCCTAAAGCGTTGTCGTACCCTCCCCTGGACCCTAAACCGTCCCCGTCCCCTAACCCTAACCCTAGCCTGAACCCTAAGCCTAACCCTTCCCCGAAGCCTGACACTCACACGTCCCCTAATCCTAACCCGTACGCTAACACTAACCCGCGCCCTCACACGTACGCTCCCCCTAAAGTGTTGTCGTACCCTCCCCTTGACCCTAAACCGTCCCCGTCCCCTAACCCTAACCCTAGCCCGAACCCTAAGCCTAACCCTTCCCTGAAGCCTGACCCTCACCCGTCCCCTAATCCTAACCCGTACGCTAACACTAACCCGCGCCCTCACACGTACGCTCCCCCTAAAGCGTTGTCGTACCCCCCCCTGGACCCTAAGCCGTCCCCGTCCCCTAACCCTAACCCTAGCCCGAACCCTAACCCTAACCCTTCCCCAAAGCCTGACCCTCACCCATCCCCTAATCCTAACCCGTACGCTAACACTAACCCGCGCCCTCACACGTACGCTCCCCCTAAAGCGTTGTCGTACCCTCCCCTGGACCCTAAAC
Organism: Grampus griseus; assembly: GCF_964374135.1. Taxonomy (NCBI): domain Eukaryota; kingdom Metazoa; phylum Chordata; class Mammalia; order Artiodactyla; family Delphinidae; genus Grampus; species Grampus griseus. Next base: position 186,091 of record NW_028132987.1, on the reverse strand, counting down.
CGTCCCCGACCCCTAACCCTAACCCTAGCCCGAACCCTAACCCTAACCCTTCCCCGAAGCCTGACCCTCACCTGTCCCCTAATCCTAACCCGTACGCTAACACTAACCCGCGCCCTCACACGTACGCTCCCCCTAAAGCGTTGTCGTACCCCCCCCTGGACCCTTAGCCGTCCCCGTCCCCTAACCCTAACCCTAGACCGAACCCTAAGCCTAACCCTTCCCCGAAGCCTGACCCTCACCCGTCCCCTAATCCTAACACGTACGCTAACACTAACCCGCGCCCTGACACGTACGCTCCCCCTAAAGCGTTGTCGTACCCTCCCCTGGACCCTAAACCGTCTCCGTCCCCTAACCCTAACCCTAGACCGAACCCTAAGCCTAACCCTTCCCCGAAGCCTGACCCTCACCCGTCCCCTAATCCTAACACGTACGCTAACACTAACCCGCGCCCTGACACGTACGCTCCCCCTAAAGCGTTGTCGTACCCTCCACTGGACCCTAAACCGTCTCCGTCCCCTAACCCTAACCCTAGACCGAACCCTAAGCCTAACCCTTCCCCGAAGCCTGACCCTCACCCGTCCCCTAATCCTAACACGTACGCTAACACTAACCCGCGCCCTGACACGTACGCTCCCCCTAAAGCGTTGTCGTACCCTCCCCTGGACCCTAAACCGTCTCCGTCCCCTAACCCTAACCCTAGACCGAAACCTAACCCTAACCCTTCCCCGAAGCCTGACCCTCACCCGTCCCCTAATCCTAACACGTACGCTAACACTAACCCGCGCCCTGACACGTACGCTCCCCCTAAAGCGTTGTCGTACCCTCCCCTGGACCCTAAACCGTCCCCGTCCCCTAACCCTAACCCTAGCCCGAACCCTAAGCCTAACCCTTCCCCGAAGCCTGACCCTCACCCGTCCCCTAATCCTAACCCGTACGCTAACACTAACCGGCGCCCTCACACGTACGGTCCCCCTAAAGCGTTGTCGTACCCTCCCCTGGACCCTAAACCGTCCCCATCCCCTAACCCTAACCCTAGCCCGAACCGTAACCCTAACCCTTCCCCGAAGCCTGACCCTCAACCGTCCCCTAAACCTAACCCGTACGCTAACACTAACCCACGCCCTCACACGTACGCTCCCCCTAAAGCGTTGCCGTACCCTCCCCTGGACCCTAAACCGTCCCCGTCCCCTAACCCTAACCCTAGCCCGAACCCTAACCCTAACCCTTCCCCGAAGCCTGACCCTCACCCGTACCCTAATCCGAACCCGTACGCTAACACTAACCCGCGCCCTCACACGTACGCTCCCCCTAAAGCGTTGTCGTACCCTCCCCTGGACCCTAAACCGTCCCCGTCCCCTAACCCTAACCCTAGCCCGAACCCTAAACCTAACCCTTCCCCGAAGCCTGACCCTCACCCGTCCCCTAATCCTAACCTGTACGCTAACACTAACCCGCGCCCTCACACGTACGCTGCCCCTAAAGTGTTGTCGTACCCTCCCCTGGACCCTAAACTGTCCTCGTCCCCTAACCCTAACCCTTGCCCGAACCCTAACCCTAACACTTCCCCGAAGCCTGACCCTCACCCGTCCCCTAATCCTAACCCGTACGCTAACACTAACCCGCGCCCTCACACGTACGCTCCCCCTAAAGCGTTGTCGTACCCTCCCCTGGACCCTAAACCGTCCCCGTCCCCTAACCTTAACCCTAGCCCGAACCCTAACCCTAACCCTTCCCCGAAGCCTGACCCTCACCCGTTCCCTAATCCTAACCCGTACGCTAACACTAACCCGCGCCCTCACGCGTACGCTCCCCCTAAAGCGTTGTCGTACCCTCCCCTGAACCCTAAACCGTCTCCGTCCCCTAACCCTAACCCTAGCCTGAACCCTAAGCCTAACCCTTCCCCGAAGCCTGACCCTCACACGTCCCCTAATCCTAACCCGTACGCTAACACTAACCCGCGCCCTCACACGTACGCTCCCCCTAAAGCGTTGTCGTACCCTCCCCTGGACCCTAAACCGTCCCCGTCCCCTAACCTTAACCCTAGCCCGAACCCTAACCCTAACCCTTCCCCGAAGCCTGACCCTCACCTGTCCCCTAATCCTAACCCGTACGCTAGCACTAACCCGCACCCTCACATGTACGATCCCCCTAAAGCGTTGTCGTACCCTCCCCTGGACCCTAAACCGTCCCCGTCCCCTAACACTGACCCTAGCCCGAACCCTAACCCTAACCCTTCCCCGAAGCCTGACCCTCACCCGTCCCCTAATCCTAAACGGTACGCTAACACTAACCCGCGCCCTCACACATACGCTCCCCCTAAAGCGTTGTCGTACCCTCCCCTGGACCCTAAACCGTCCCCGTCCCCTATCCCTAACCCTAGCCCGAACCCTAACCCTAACCCTTCCTTGAAGCCTGACCCTCACCCGTCCCCTAATCCTAACCCGTACGCTAACACTAACCCGCGCCCTCACACGTACGCTCCCCCTAAAGCGTTGTCGTACCCTCCCCTGACCCTAAACCGTCCCCGTCCCCTAACCCTAACCCTAGCCCGAACCCTAACCCTAACCCTTCCCCGAAGCCTGACACTCACCCGTCCCCTAATCCTAACCCGTACGCTAACACTAACCTGCGCCCTCACGCGTACGCTCCCCCTAAAGCGTTGTCGTACCCTCCCCTGGACCCTAAGCCGTCTCCGTCCCCTAAACCTAACCGTAGCCCGAACCCTAACCCTAACCCTTCCCCGAAGCCTGACCCTCACCCGTCCCCTAATCCTAACCCGTACGCTAACACTAACCCGCGCCCTCACACGTACGCTCCCCCTAAAGCGTTGTCGTACCCTTCCCTGGACCCTAAACCGTCCCCGTCCCCTAACCCTAACCCTAGCCCGAACCCTAACCCTAACCCTTCCCCGAAGCCTGACCCTCACCCGTCCCCTAATCCGAATCCGTACGCTAACACTAACCCGTGCCCTCACACGTACGCTCCCCCTAAAGCGTTGTCGTACCCTCCCCTGGACCCTAAACCGTCCCCGTCCCCTAACCCTAACCCTAGCCCGAACCCTAACCCTAACACTTCCCCGAAGCCTGACCCTCACCCGTCCCATAATCCTAACCCGTACGCTAACACTAACCCGCGCCCTCACACGTACGCTCCCCCTAAAGCGTTGTCGTACCCTCCCCTGGACCCTAAACCGTCTCCGTCCCCTAACCCTAACCCTAGACCGAACCCTAAGCATAACCCTTCCCCGAAGCCTGAGCCTCACCCTTCCCCTAATCCTAACCTGTACGCTAACACTAACCCGCGCCCTCACACGTACGCTCCCCCTAAAGCGTTGTCGTACCCTCCCCTGGACCCTAAACCGTCCCCGTCCCCTAACCCTAACCCTAGACCGAAACCTAACCCTAACCCTTCCCCGAAGCCTGACCCTCACCCGTCCCATAATCCTAACCCGTACGCTAACACTAACCCGCGCCCTCACACGTACGCTCCCCCTAAAGCGTTGTCGTACCCTCCCCTGGACCCTAAACCGTCCCCGTCCCCTAACCCTAACCCTAGCCCGTACCCTAACCCTAACCCTTCCCCGAAGCCTGACCCTCACCCGTCCCCTAATCGTAACCCGTACGCTATCACTAACCCGCGCCCTCACACGTACGCTCCCCCTAAAGCGTTGTCGTACCCTCCCCTGGACCCTAAACCGTCCCCGTCCCCTAACCCTAACCCTAGCCCGAACCCTAACCCTAACCCTTCCCTGAAGCCTGACCCTCACCCTTCCCGTAATCCTAACCCGTACGCTAACACTAACCCGCGCCCTCACACGTACGCTCCCCCTAAAGCGTTGTCGTACCCCCCCCTGGACCCTAAGCCGTCCCCGTCCCCTAACCCTAACCCTAGCCCGAACCCTAACCCTAACCCTTCCCCGAAGCCTGACCCTCACCCGTCCCATAATCCTAACCCGTACGCTAACACTAACCTGCGCCCTCACACGTACGCTCCCCCTAAAGCGTTGTCGTACCCTCCCCTGGACCCTAAACCGTCCCCGTCCCCTAACCCTAACACTAGCCCGAACCCTAACCCTAACCCTTCCCCGAAGCCTGACCCTCACCCGTCCCCTAATCCTAACCCGTACGCTAACACTAACCCGCGCCCTCACACGTACGCTCCCCCTAAAGCGTTGTCGTACCCTCCCCTGGACCCTAAACCGTCCCCATCCCCTAACCCTAACCCTAGCCCGAACCGTAACCCTAATCCTTCCCCGAAGCCTGACCCTCAACAGTCCCTTAACCCTAACCCGTACGCTAACACTAACCCACGCCCTCACACGTACGCTACCCCTAAAGCATTGTCGTACCCTCCCCTGGACCCTAAACCGTCCCCGTCCCCTAACCCTAACCCTAGCCCGAACCCTAACACTAACCCTTCCCCGAAGCCTGAACCTCACCCGTCCCCTAATCCTAACCCGTACGCTAACACTAACCCGCGCCCTCACACGTACGCTCCCCCTAAAGCGTTGTCGTACCCTCCCCTGGACCCTAAACCGTCCTCGTCCCCTAACCCTAACCCTAGCCCGAACCCTAACCCTAACCCTTCCCCGAAGCCTGACCCTCACCCGTCCCCTAATCCTAACCCGTACGCTAACACTAACCCGCGCCCTCACACGTACGCTCCCCCTAAAGCGTTGTCGTACCCTCCCCTGGACCCTAAAGCTTCCCCGTCCCCTAACCCTAACCCTAGCCCGAAACCTAACCCTAACCCTTCCCCGAAGCCTGACCCTCACCCGTCCCCTAATCTTAGCCCGTACGCTAACACTAACCCGCGCCCTCACACGTATGCTCCCCCTAAAGCGTTGTCGTACCCTCCCCTGGACCCTAAACCGTCCCCGTCCCCTAACCCTAACCCTAGCCCGAACCCTAAGCCTAACCCTTGCCGAAGCCTGACCCTCACCCGTCCCCTAATCCTAACCCGTACGCTAACACTAACCCGCGCCCTCACACGTACGCTCCCCCTAAAGCGTTGTCGTACCCTCCCCTGGACCCTAAACCGTCCCCGTCCCCTAACCCTAACCCTAGCCCTAACCCTAAACCTAACCCTTCCCCGAATCCTGACCCTCACACGTCCCCTAATCCTAACAAGTACGCTAACACTAACCCGCGCCCTCACACGTACGCTCCCCCTAAAGCGTTGTCGTACCCTCCCCTGGACCCTAAAGCTTCCCCGTCCCCTAACCCTAACCCTAGCCCGAACCCTAACCCTAACCCTTCCCCGAAGCCTGACCCTCACCCGTCCCCTAACCCTAAACCGTACGCTAACACTAACCCGCGCCCTCACACGTACGCTCCCCCTAAAGCGTTGTCGTAACCTCCCCTGGACCCTAAACCGTCCCCGTCCCCTAACCCTAACCCTAGCCCGAACCCTAAACCTAATCCTTCCCCGAAGCCTCACCCTCACCCGTCCCCTAATACTAACCCGTACGCTAACACTAACCCACGCCCTCACACGTACGCTCCCCCTAAAGCGTTGTCGTACCCTCCCCTGGACCCTAAACCGTCCCCGTCCCCTAACCCTAACACTAGCCCGAACCCTAAGCCTAACCCTTCCCCGAAGCCTGACCCTCACCCGTCCCCTAATCCTAACCATTACGCTAACACTAACCCGCGCCCTCACACGTACGCTCCCCCTAAAGCGTTGTCGTACCCTCCCCTGGACCCTAAACCGTCCCCGTCCCCTAACCCTAACCCTAGCCCGAACCCTAACCCTAACCCTTCCCTGAAGCCTGACCCTCACCCGTCCCCTAATCCGAACCCGTACGATAACACTAACCCGCGCCCTCACACGTACGCTCCCCCTAAAGCGTTGTCGTACCCTCCCCTGGACCCTAAACCGTCCCCGTCCCCTAACCCTAACCCTAGCCCGAACCCTAAACCTAACACTTCCCCGAAGCCTGACCCTCACCCGTCCCCTAATCCTAACCCGTACGCTAACACTAACCCGCGCCCTCACACGTACGCTCCCCCTAAAGCGTTGTCGTACCCTCCCCTGGACCCTAAACCGTCCCCGTCCCGTAACCCTAACCCTAGCCCGAACCCTAACCCTAACCCTTCCCCGAAGCCTGACCCTCACCCGTCCCCTAATCCTAACCCGTACGCTAACACTAACCTGCGCCCTCACACGTACGCTGCCCCTAAAGCGTTGTCGTACCCTCCCCTGGACCCTAAACCGTCCCCGTCCCCTAACCCTAAACCTAGCCCGAACCCTAACCCTAACACTTCCCCGAAGCCTGACTCTCACCCGTCCCCTAATCCTAACCCGTACGCTAACACTAACCCGCGCCCTCACACGTACGCTGCCCCTAAAGCGTTGTCGTACCCTCCCCTGGACCCTAAACCGTCCCCGTCCCCTAACCCTAACCCTAGCCCGAACCCTAACCATAACACTTCCCCGAAGCCTGACCCTCACCCGTCCCCTATTCCTAACCCGTACGCTAACACTAACCCGCGCCCTCACACGTACGCTCCCCCTAAAGCGTTTACGTACCCTCCCCTGGGCCCTAAGCCGTCCCCGTCCCCTAACCCTAACCCTAGCCCGAACCCAAAGCCTAACCCTTCCCCGAAGCCTGACCCTCACCCGTCCCCTAATCCTAACCCGTACGCTAACACTAACCCGCGCCCTCACACGTACGCTGCCCCTAAAGTGTTGTCGTACCCTCCCCTGGACCCTAAACCGTCCCCGTCCCCTAACCCTAACCCTAGCCCGAACCCTAACCCTAACACTTCCCCGAAGCCTGACCCTCACCCGTCCCCTAATCCTAACCCGTACGCTAACACTAACCCGCGCCCTAACGCGTACGCTCCCCCTAAAGCGTTGTCGTACCCTCCCCTGGACCCTAAACCGTCCCCATCCCCTAACCCTAACCCTAGCCCGAACCCTACCCTAACACTTCCCCGAAGCCTGACCCTCACCCGTCCCCTAATCCTAACCCGTACGCTAACACTAACCCGCGCCCTCACACATACGCTCCCCCTAAAGCATTGTCGTAACCTCCCCTGGACCCTAAACCGTCCCCGTCCCCTAACCCTAACCCTAGCCCGAACGCCAGCCCTAACCCTTCCCCGAAGCCTGACCCTCACCCGTCCCCTAATCCTAACCCGTACGCTAACACTAACCCGCGCCCTCACACGTACGCTCCCCCTAAAGCATTGTCGTACCCTCCCCTGCACCCTAAACCGTCCCCGTCCCCTAACCCTAACCCTAACCCGAACCCTAAGCCTAAACCTTCCCCGAAGCCTGACTCTCACCCGTCCCCTAATCCTAACCCATACGCTAACACTAACCCGCGCCCTCGCACGTACGCTCCCCCTAAAGCGTTGTCGTACCCTCCCCTGGACCCTAAGCCGTCCCCATCTCCTAACCCTAACCCTAGCCCGAACCCTAAGCCTAAAACTTCCCCGAAGCCTGACCCTCACCCGTCCCCTAATCCTAACCCATACGCTAACACTAACCCCCGCCCTCACACGTACGCTGCCCCTAAAGTGTTGTCGTACCCTCCCCTGGACCCTAAACCGTTCCCGTCCCCTAACCCTAACCCTAGCCCGAACCCTAACCCTAACCCTTCCCCGAAGCCTGAACCTCACACGTCCCCTAATCCTAACCCGTAGGCTAACACTAACCCGCGCCCTCACACGTACGCTCCCCCTAAAGCGGTGTCGTACCCTCCCCTGGACCCTAAACTGTCCCCGTCCCCTAACCCTAATCCTAGCCCGAACCCTAACCCTAACCCTTCCCCGAAGCCTGACCCTCACCCGTCCCCTAATCCTAACCCGTACGCTAACACTAACCCGCGCCCTCACGCGTACGCTCCCCCTAAAGCGTTGTCGTACCCTCCCCTGGACCCTAAACCGTCCCCATCCCCTAAACCATACCCTAGCCCGAACCCTAAGCCTAACCCTTCCCCGAAGCCTGACCCTCACCCGTCCCCTAAACCTAACCCGTACGCTAACACTAACCCGCGCCCTCACACGTACGGTCCCCCTAAAGCGGTGTCGTACCCTCCCCTGGACCCTAAACTGTCCCCGTCCCCTAACCGTAACCCTAGCCCGAACCCTAACCCTAACACTTCCCCGAAGCCTGACTCTCACCCGTCCCCTAATCCTAACCCGTACGCTAACACTAACCCGCGCCCTAACGCGTACGCTCCCCCTAAAGCGTTGTCGTACCCTCCCCTGGAACCTAAACCGTCCCCGTCCCCTAACCCTAACCCTAGCCCGAACCTTAACCCTAACACTTCCCTGTAGCCTGACCCTCACCCGTCCCCTAATCCTAACCCGTATGCTAACACTAACCCGCGCCCTCACGCGTACGCTCCCCCTAAAGCGTTGTCGTACCCTCCCCTGGACCCTAAACCGTCCCCGTCCCCTAACCTTAACCCTAGCCCGAACGCTAACCCTAACCCTTCCCCGAAGCCTGACCCTCACCCGTCCCCTAATCCTAACCCGTACGCTAACACTAACCCGCGCCCTCACACGTACGCTCCCCCTAAAGCGTTGTCGTACCCTCCCCTGCACCCTAAACCGTCCCCGTCCCCTAACCCTAACCCTAGCCCGAACCTTAAGCCTAAACCTTCCCCGAAGCCTGACTCTCACCCGTCCCCTAATCCTAACCCATATGCTAACACTAACCCGCACCCTCACACGTACGCTGCCCCTAAAGTGTTGTCGTACCCTCCCCTGGACCCTAAACCGTCCCCGTCCCCTAACCCTAACCCTAGCCCGAACCCTAACCCTAACCCTTCCCCGAAGCCTGACCCTCACCCGTCCCCTAATCCTAACCCGTACGCTAACACTAACCCACGCCCTCACGCGTACGCTCCCCGTAAAGCGTTGTCGTACCCTCCCCTGGACCCTAAGCCGTCCCCATCTCCTAACCCTAACCCTAGCCCGAACCCTAAGCCTAAAACTTCCCCGAAGCCTGACCCTCACCCGTCCCCTAATCCTAACCCATACGCTAACACTAACCTCCGCCCTCACACGTACCCTCCCCCTAAAGCGGTGTCGTACCCTCCCCTGGACCCTAAACTGTCAGCGTCCCCTAACCGTAACCCTAGCCCGAACCCTAACCCTAACCCTTCCCCGAAGCCTGACCCTCACCCGTCCCCTAATCCTAACCCGTACGCTAACACTAACCCGCGCCCTCACGCGTACGCTCCCCCTAAAGCGTTGTCATACCCTCCCCTGGACCCTAAACCGTCCCCGTCCCCTAACCCTAACCCTAGCCCGAACCCTAACCCTAACCCTTCCCCGAAGCCTGACCCTCACCCGTCCCCTAATCCTAACCCGTACGCTAACACTAACCCGTGCCCTCACACATACGCTCCCCCTAAAGCATTGTCGTAACCTCCCCTGGACCCTAAACCGTCCCCGTCCCCTAACCCTAACCCTAGCCCGAACCCTAAGCCTAAACCTTCCCCGAAGCCTGACTCTCACCCGTCCCCTAATCCTAACCCATACGCTAACACTAACCCGCGCCCTCACACGTACGCTCCCCCTAAAGCGTTGTCGTACCCTCCCCTGGACCCTAAGCCGTCCCCGTCCCCTAACCGTAACCCTAGCCCGAACCCTAACCCTAACACTTCCCCGAAGCCTGACTCTCACCCGTCCCCTAATCCTAACCCGTACGCTAACACTAACCCGCGCCCTAACGCGTACGCTCCCCCTAAAGCGTTGTCGTACCCTCCCCTGGAACCTAAACCGTCCCCGTCCCCTAACCCTAACCCTAGCCCGAAACTTAACCCTAACCCTTCCCTGTAGCCTGACCCTCACCCGTCCCCTAATCCTAACCCGTACGCTAACACTAACCCGCGCCCTCACGCGTACGCTCCCCCTAAAGCGTTGTCGTACCCTCCCCTGGACCCTAAACCGTCCCCGTCCCCTAACCTTAACCCTAGCCCGAACGCTAACCCTAACCCTTCCCCGAAGCCTGACCCTCACCCGTCCCCTAATCCTAACCCGTACGCTAACACTAACCCGCGCCCTCACACGTACGCTCCCCCTAAAGCATTGTCGTACCCTCCCCTGCACCCTAAACCGTCCCCGTCCCCTAACCCTAACCCTAACCCGAACCCTAAGCCTAAACCTTCCCCGAAGCCTGACTCTCACCCGTCCCCTAATCCTAACCCATACGCTAACACTAACCCGCGCCCTCACACGTACGCTCCCCCTAAAGCGTTGTCGTACCCTCCCCTGGAACCTAAACCGTCCCCGTCCCCTAACCCTAACCCTAGCCCGAAACTTAACCCTAACCCTTCCCTGTAGCCTGACCCTCACCCGTCCCCTAATCCTAACCCGTACGCTAACACTAACCCGCGCCCTCACGCGTACGCTCCCCCTAAAGCGTTGTCGTACCCTCCCCTGGACCCTAAACCGTCCCCGTCCCCTAACCTTAACCCTAGCCCGAACGCTAACCCTAACCCTTCCCCGAAGCCTGACCCTCACCCGTCCCCTAATCCTAACCCGTACGCTAACACTAACCCGCGCCCTCACACGTACGCTCCCCCTAAAGCATTGTCGTACCCTCCCCTGGACCCTAAGCCGTCCCCATCTCCTAACCCTAACCCTAGCCCGAACCCTAAGCCTAAAACTTCCCCGAAGCCTGACCCTCACCCGTCCCCTAATCCTAACCCATACGCTAACACTAACCCCCGCCCTCACACGTACGCTGCCCCTAAAGTGTTGTCGTACCCTCCCCTGGACCCTAAACCGTTCCCGTCCCCTAACCCTAACCCTAGCCCGAACCCTAACCCTAACCCTTCCCCGAAGCCTGAACCTCACACGTCCCCTAATCCTAACCCGTACGCTAACACTAACCCGCGCCCTCACGCGTACGCTCCCCCTAAAGCGTTGTCGTACCCTCCCCTGGACCCTAAACCGTCCCCGTCCCCTAACCTTAACCCTAGCCCGAACGCTAACCCTAACCCTTCCCCGAAACCTGACCCTCACCCGTCCCCTAATCCTAACCCGTACGCTAACACTAACCCGCGCCCTCACACGTACGCTCCCCCTAAAGCGTTGTCGTACCCTCCCCTGCACCCTAAACCGTCCCCGTCCCCTAACCCTAACCCTAGCCCGAACCATAAGCCTAAACCTTCCCCGAAGCCTGACTCTCACCCGTCCCCTAATCCTAACCCATATGCTAACACTAACCCGCACCCTCACACGTACGCTGCCCCTAAAGTGTTGTCGTACCCTCCCCTGGACCCTAAACCGTCCCCGTCCCCTAACCCTAACCCTAGCCCGAACCCTAACCCTAACCCTTCCCCGAAGCCTGACCCTCACCCGTCCCCTAATCCTAACCCGTACGCTAACACTAACCCACGCCCTCACGCGTACGCTCCCCGTAAAGCGTTGTCGTACCCTCCCCTGGACCCTAAGCCGTCCCCATCTCCTAACCCTAACCCTAGCCCGAACCCTAAGCCTAAAACTTCCCCGAAGCCTGACCCTCACCCGTCCCCTAATCCTAACCCATACGCTAACACTAACCTCCGCCCTCACACGTACGCTGCCCCTAAAGTGTTGTCGTTCCCTCCCCTGGACCCTAAACCGTCCCCGTCCCCTAACCGTAACCCTAGCCCGAACCCTATCCCTAACACTTCCTCGAAGCCGGACTCTCACCCGTCCCCTAATCCTAACCCGTACGCTAACACTAACCCGCGCCCTAACGCGTACGCTCCCCCTAAAGCATTGTCGTAGCCTCCCCTAGACCCTAAACCGTCCCCGTCCCCTAACCCTAACCCTAGCCCGAACGCTAACCCTAACCCTTCTCCGAAGCCTGACCCTCACCCGTCCCCTAATCCTAACCCGTACGCTAACACTAACCCGCGCCCTCACACGTACACTCCCCCTAAAGCGTTGTCGTACCCTCCCCTGGACCCTAAACCGTCCCCGTCCCCTAACCCTAACCCTAGCCCGAACCCTAAGACTAAACCTTCCCCGAAGCCTGACCCTCACCCGTCCCCTAATCCTAACCCATACGCTAACACTAACCCGCGCCCTCACACGTACGCTGCCCCTAAAGTATTGTCGTACCTTCCCCTGGACCCTAAACCGTCCCCGTCCCCTAACCCTAACCCTAGCCCGAACCCTAACCCTAACCCTTCCCCGAAGCCTGACCCTCACCCGTCCCATAATCCTAACCCGTACGCTAACACTAACCCGCGCCCTCACACGTACGCTCCCCCTAAAGCGTTGTCGTACCCTCACTGGACACTAAACCGTTCCCGTCCCCTAACCCTAACCCTAGACCGAACCCTAACCCTAGCCCTTCCCCGAAGCCTGAACCTCACCCGTCCCCTAATCCTAACCCGTAGGCTAACACTAACCCGCGCCCTCACACGTACCCTCCCCCTAAAGCGGTGTCGTACCCTCCCCTGGACCCTAAACTGTCCCCGTCCCCTAACCCTAACCCTAGCCCGAACCCTAACCCTAACCCTTCCCCGAAGCCTGACCCTCACCCGTCCCCTAATCCTAACCCGTACGCTAACACTAACCCGCGCCCTCACGCGTACGCTCCCCCTAAAGCGTTGTCGTACCCTCCCCTGGACCCTAAACCGTCCCCGTCCCCTAACTCTAACCCTAGCCCGAACCCTAACCCTAACCCTTCCCCGAAGCCTGACCCTCACCCGTCCCCTAATCCTAACCCGTACGCTAATACTAACCCGTGCCCTCACACATACGCTGCCCCTAAAGTGTTGTCGTACCCTCCCCTTGACCCTAAACCGTCCCCGTCCCCTAATCCTAACCCTAGCCCGAACCCTAACCCTAAACCTTCCCCGAAGCCTGACCCTCAACCGTCCCTTAACCCTAACCCGTACGCTAACACTAACCCACGCCCTCACACGTACGCTACCCCTAAAGCGTTGTCGTACCCTCCACTGGACACTAAACCGTTCCCGTCCCCTAACCCTAACCCTAGCCCGAACCCTAACCCTAGCCCTTCCCCGAAACCTGAACCTCACCCGTCCCCTAATCCTAACCCGTAGGCTAACACTAACCCGCGCCCTAACACGTACCCTCCCCCTAAAGCGGTGTCGTACCCTCCCCTGGACCCTAAACTGTCAGCGTCCCCTAACCGTAACCCTAGCCCGAACCCTAACCCTAACCCTTCCCCGAAGCCTGACCCTCACCCGTCCCCTAATCCTAACCCGTACGCTAACACTAACCCGCGCCCTCACGTGTACGCTCCCCCTAAAGCGTTGTCGTACCCTCCCCTGGACCCTAAACCGTCCCCGTCCCCTAACCCTAACCCTAGCCCGAACCCTAACCCTAACCCTTCCCCGAAGCCTGACCCTCACCCGTCCCCTAATCCTAACCCGTACGCTAACACTAACCCGTGCCCTCACACATACGCTCCCCCTAAAGCATTGTCGTAACCTCCCCTGGACCCTAAACCGTCCCCGTCCCCTAACCCTAACCCTAGCCCGAACGCTAACCCTAACCCTTCCCCGAAGCCTGACCCTCACCCGTCCCCTAATCCTAACCCGTACGCTAACACTAACCCGCGCCCTCACACGTACGCACCCCCTAAAGCATTGTCGTACCCTCCCCTGCACCCTAAACCGTCCCCGTCCCCTAACCCTAACCCTAGCCCGAACCCTAAGCCTAAACCTTCCCCGAAGCCTGACTCTCACCCGTCCCCTAATCCTAACCCATACGCTAACACTAACCCGCGCCCTCACACGTACGCTCCCCCTAAAGCGTTGTCGTACCCTCCCCTGGACCCTAAGCCGTCCCCGTCCCCTAACCGTAACCCTAGCCCGAACCCTAACCCTAACACTTCCCCGAAGCCTGACTCTCACCCGTCCCCTAATCCTAACCCGTACGCTAACACTAACCCGCGCCCTAACGCGTACGCTCCCCCTAAAGCGTTGTCGTACCCTCCCCTGGAACCTAAACCGTCCCCGTCCCCTAACCCTAACCCTAGCCCGAAACTTAACCCTAACCCTTCCCTGTAGCCTGACCCTCACCCGTCCCCTAATCCTAACCCGTACGCTAACACTAACCCGCGCCCTCACGCGTACGCTCCCCCTAAAGCGTTGTCGTACCCTCCCCTGGACCCTAAACCGTCCCCGTCCCCTAACCTTAACCCTAGCCCGAACGCTAACCCTAACCCTTCCCCGAAGCCTGACCCTCACCCGTCCCCTAATCCTAACCCGTACGCTAACAGTAACCCGCGCCCTCACACGTACGCTCCCCCTAAAGCGTTGTCGTACCCTCCCCTGCACCCTAAACCGTCCCCGTCCCCTAACCCTAACCCTAGCCCGAACCCTAAGCCTAAACCTTCCCCGAAACCTGACTCTCACCCGTCCCCTAATCCTAACCCATATGCTAACACTAACCCGCACCCTCACACGTACGCTGCCCCTAAAGTGTTGTCGTACCCTCCCCTGGACCCTAAACCGTCCCCGTCCCCTAACCCTAACCCTAGCCCGAACCCTAACCCTAACCCTTCCCCGAAGCCTGACCCTCACCCGTCCCCTAATCCTAACCCGTACGCTAACACTAACCCACGCCCTCACGCGTACGCTCCCCGTAAAGCGTTGTCGTACCCTCCCCTGGACCCTAAGCCGTCCCCATCTCCTAACCCTAACCCTAGCCCGAACCCTAAGCCTAAAACTTCCCCGAAGCCTGACCCTCACCCGTCCCCTAATCCTAACCCATACGCTAACACTAACCCCCGCCCTCACACGTACGCTGCCCCTAAAGTGTTGTCGTACCCTCCCCTGGACCCTAAACCGTCCCCGTCCCCTAACCGTAACCCTAGCCCAAACCCTAACCCTAACACTTCCTCGAAGCCTGACTCTCACCCGTCCCCTAATCCTAACCCGTACGCTAACACTAACCCGCGCCCTAACGCGTACGCTCCCCCTAAAGCATTGTCGTAGCCTCCCCTGGACCCTAAACCGTCCCCGTCCCCTAACCCTAACCCTAGCCCGAACGCTAACCCTAACCCTTCTCCGAAGCCTGACCCTCACCCGTCCCCTAATCCTAACCCGTACGCTAACACTAACCCGCGCCCTCACACGTACACTCCCCCTAAAGCGTTGTCGTACCCTCCCCTGGACCCTAAACCGTCCCCGTCCCCTAACCCTAACCCTAGCCCGAACCCTAAGACTAAACCTTCCCCGAAGCCTGACCCTCACCCGTCCCCTAATCCTAACCCATACGCTAACACTAACCCGCGCCCTCACACGTACGCTGCCCCTAAAGTGTTGTCGTACCTTCCCCTGGACCCTAAACCGTCCCCGTCCCCTAACCCTAACCCTAGCCCGAACCCTAACCCTAACCCTTCCCCGAAGCCTGACCCTCACCCGTCCCATAATCCTAACCCGTACGCTAACACTAACCCGCGCCCTCACACGTACGCTCCCCCTAAAGCGTTGTCGTACCCTCACTGGACACTAAACCGTTCCCGTCCCCTAACCCTAACTCTAGACCGAACCCTAACCCTAGCCCTTCCCCGAAGCCTGAACCTCACCCGTCCCCTAATCCTAACCCGTAGGCTAACACTAACCCGCGCCCTCACACGTACCCTCCCCCTAAAGCGGTGTCGTACCCTCCCCTGGACCCTAAACTGTCCCCGTCCCCTAACCCTAACCCTAGCCCGAACCCTAACCCTAACCCTTCCCCGAAGCCTGACCCTCACCCGTCCCCTAATCCTAACCCGTACGCTAACACTAACCCGCGCCCTCACGCGTACGCTCCCCCTAAAGCGTTGTCGAACCCTCCCCTGGACCCTAAACCGTCCCCGTCCCCTAACTCTAACCCTAGCCCGAACCCTAACCCTAACCCTTCCCCGAAGCCTGACCCTCACCCGTCCCCTAATCCTAACCCGTACGCTAATACTAACCCGTGCCCTCACACATACGCTGCCCCTAAAGTGTTGTCGTACCCTCCCCTTGACCCTAAACCGTCCCCGTCCCCTAATCCTAACCCTAGCCCGAACCCTAACCCTAAACCTTCCCCGAAGCCTGACCCTCAACCGTCCCTTAACCCTAACCCGTACGCTAACACTAACCCACGCCCTCACACGTACGCTACCCCTAAAGCATTGTCGTACCCTCCCCTGGACCCTAAACCGTCCCCGTCCCCTAACCCTAACCCTAGCCCGAACCCTAACACTAACCCTTCCCCGAAGCCTGACCCTCACCCGTCCCCTAATCCTAACCCGTACGCTAACACTAACCCGCGCCCTCACACGTACGCTCCCCCTAAAGCGTTGTCGTACACTCCCCTGGACCCTAAACCGTCCCCGTCCCCTAACCCTAACCCTAGCCCGAACCCTAACCCTAACCCTTCCCCGAAGCCTGACCCTCACCCGTCCCCTAATCCTAACCCGTACGCTAACACTAACCCGCGCCCTCACACGTACGCTCCCGCTAAAGCGTTGTCGTACCCTCCCCTGGACCCTAAACCATCCCCGTCCCCTAACACTAACCCTAGCCCGAACCCTAACCCTAACCCTTCCCCGAAGCCTGACCCTCACCCGTCCCCTAATCCTAACACGTACGCTAACACTAACCCGCGCCCTCACACGTACGCTCCCCCTAAAGCGTTGTCGTACCCCCCGCTGGACCCTAAGCCGTCCCCGTCCCCTAACCCTAACCCTAGACCGAACCCTAAGCCTAACCCTTCCCCGAAGCCTGACCCTCACCCGTCCCCTAATCCTAACACGTACGCTAACACTAACCCGCGCCCTGACACGTACGCTCCCCCTAAAGCGTTGTCGTACCCTCCCCTGGAACCTAAACCGTCTCCGTCCCCTAACCCTAACCCTAGACCGAACCCTAAGCCTAACCTTTCCCCGAAGCCTGACCCTCACCCGTCCCCTAATCCTAACACGTACGCTAACACTAACCCGCGCCCTGACACGTACGCTCCCCCTAAAGCGTTGTCGTACCCTCCCCTGGACCCTAAACCGTCTCCGTCCCCTAACCCTAACCCTATACCGAACCCTAAGCCTAACCCTTCCCCGAAGCCTGACCCTCACCCGTCCCCTAATCCTAACACGTACGCTAACACTAACCCGCGCCCTGACACGTACGCTCCCCCTAAAGCGTTGTCGTACCCTCCCCTGGACCCTAAACCGTCTCCGTCCCCTAACCCTAACCCTAGACCGAACCCTAAGCCTAACCCTTCCCCGAAGCCTGACCCTCACCCGTCCCCTAATCCTAACACGTACGCTAACACTAACCCGCGCCCTGACACGCACGCTCCCCCTGAAGCGTTGTCGTACCCTCCCCTGGACCCTAAACCGTCCCCGTCCCCTAACCCTAACCCTAGCCCGAACCCTAAGCCTAACCCTTCCCCGAAGCCTGAGCCTCACCCGTCCCCTAATCCTAACCCGTACGCTAACACTAACCCGCGCCCTCACACGTACGCTCCCCCTAAAGCGTTGTCGTACCCTCCCCTGGACCCTAAACCGTCCCCGTCCCCTAACCCTAACCCTAGCCCGAAACCTAACCCTAACCCTTCCCCGAAGCCTGACCCTCACCCGTCCCATAATCCTAACCCGTACGCTAACACTAACCCGCGCCCTCACACGTACGCTCCCCCTAAAGTGTTGTCGTACCCTCCCCTGGACCCTAAACCGTCCCCGTCCCCTAACCCTAACCCTAGCCCAAACCCTAACCCTAACCCTTCCCCGAAGCCTGACCCTCACCCGTCCCCTAATCCTAACCCGTACGCTAACACTAACCTGCGCCCTCACACGTACGCTCCCCCTAAAGCGTTGTCGTACCCTCCCCTGGACCCTAAACCGTCCCCATCCCCTAACCCTAACCCTAGCCCGAACCGTAAACCTAACCCTTCCCCGAAGCCTGACCCTCAACCGTCCCTTAACCCTAACCCGTACGCTAACACTAACCCACGCCCTCACACGTACGCTACCCCTAAAGCATTGTCGTACCCTCCCCTGGACCCTAAACCGTCCCCGTCCCCTAACCCTAACCCTAGCCCGAACCCTAACACTAACCCTTCCCCGAAGCCTGACCTTCACCCGTCCCCTAATCCTAACCCGTACGCTAACAATAACCCACGCCCTCACACGTACGCTCCCCCTAAAGCGTTGTCGTACCCTCCCCTGGACCCTAAACCGTCCCCGTCCCCTAACCCTTACCCTAGCCCGAACCCTAACCCTAACCCTTCCCCGAAGCCTGACCCTCACCCGTCCCATAATCCTAACCCGTACGCTAACACTAACCCGCGCCCTCACACGTACGCTCCCCCTAAAGCGCTGTCGTACCCTCCCCTGGACCCTAAACCATCCCCGTCCCCTAACACTAACTCTAGCCCGAACCCTAACCCTAACCCTTCCCCGAAGCCTGACCCTCACCCGTCCCCTAATCCTAACCCGTACGCTAACACTAACCCGCTCCCTCACACGTACGCTCCCCCTAAAGCGTTGTCATACGCTCCCCTGTACCCTAAACCGTCCCCGTCCCCTAACCCTAACCCTAGCCCGAACCCTAAACCTAAACCTTCCCCGAAGCCTGACCCTCACACGTCCCCTAATCCTAACAAGTACGCTAACACTAACCCGCGCCCTCACACGTACGCTCCCCCTAAAGCGTTGTCGTACCCTCCCCTGGACCCTAAAGCTTCCCCGTCCCCTAACCCTAACCCTAGCCCGAACCCTAACCCTAACCCTTCCCCGAAGCCTGACCCTCACCAGTCCCCTAACCCTAAACCGTACGCTAACACTAACCCGTGCCCTCACACGTACGCTCCCCCTAAAGCGTTGTCGTAACCTCCCCTGGACCCTAAACCGTCCCCGTCCCCTAACCCTAACCCTAGCCCGAACCCTAAACCTAATCCTTCCCCGAAGCCTGACCCTCACCCGTCCCCTAATACTAACCCGTACGCTAACACTAACCCGCGCCCTCACATGTACGCTCCCCCTAAAGCGTTGTCGTAACCTTCCCTGGACCCTAAACCGTCCCCGTCCCCTAACCCTAACCCTAGCCCGAACCCTAACCCTAACCCTTCCCCGAAGCCTGACCCTCACCCGTCCCCTAATCCTAGCCCGTACGCTAACACTAACCCGCGCCCTCACACGTATGCTCCCCCTAAAGCGTTGTCCTACCCTCCCCTGGACCCTAAACCGTACCCGTCCCCTAACCCTAACCCTAGCCCGAACCCTAAGCCTAACCCTTGCCGAAGCCTGACCCTCACCCGTCCCCTAATCCTAACCCGTACGCTAACACTAACCGGCGCCCTCACACGTACGCTCCCGCTAAAGCGTTGTCGTACCCTCCCCTGGACCCTAAACCGTCCCCGTCCCCTAACCCTAACCCTAGCCCGAACCCTAAACCTAATCCTTCCCCGAAGCCTCACCCTCACCCGTCCCCTAATACTAACCCGTACGCTAACACTAACCCACGCCCTCACACGTACGCTCCCCCTAAAGCGTTGTCGTACCCTCCCCTGGACCCTAAACCGTCCCCGTCCCCTAACCCTAACCCTAGCCCGAACCCTAAGCCTAACCCTTCCCCGAAGCCTGACCCTCACCCGTCCCCTAATCCTAACCATTACGCTAACACTAACCCGCGCCCTCACACGTACGCTCCCCCTAAAGCGTTGTCATACCCTCCCCTGGACCCTAAACCGTCCCCGTCCCCTAACCCTAACCCTAGCCCGAACCCTAACCCTAACCCTTCCCTGAAGCCTGACCCTCACCCGTCCCCTAATCCGAACCCGTACGATAACACTAACCCGCGCCCTCACACGTACGCTCCCCCTAAAGCGTTGTCGTTCCCTCCCCTGGACCCTAAACCGTCCCCGTCCCCTAACCCTAACCCTAGCCCGAACCCTAAACCTTACCCTTCCCCGAAGCCTGACCCTCACCCGTCTCCTAATCCTAACCCGTACGCTAACACTAACCCGCGCCCTCACACGTACGCTGCCCCTAAAGTGTTGTCGTAACCTCCCCTGGACCCTAAACCGTCCCCGTCCCCTAACCCTAACCCTTGCCCGAACCCTAACCCTAACCCTTCCCCGAAGCCTGACCCTCACCCGTCCCCTAATCCTAACCCGTACGCTAACACTAAACCGCGCCCTCACACGTACGCTCCCCCTAAAGCGTTGTCGTACCCTCCCCTGGACCCTAAACCGTCCCCGTTCCCTAACCCTAACCCTAGCCCGAACCCTAACCCTAACCCTTCCCCGAAGCCTGACCCTCACCCGTCCCCTAATCCTAACCCGTACGCTAACACTAACCCGCGCCCTCACACGTACGCTCCCCCTAAAGCGTTGTCGTACCCTCCCCTGGACCCTAAACCTTCTCCGTCCCCTAACCCTAAACGTAGCCCGAACCCTAACCCTAACACTTCCCCGAAGCCTGACCCTCACCTGTCCCCTAATCCTAACCCGTACGCTAACACTAACCCGCGCCCTCACACGTACGCTCCCCCTAAAGCGTTGTCGTACCCTCCCCTGGACCCTAAACTGTCCCCGTCCCCTAACCCTAACCCTAGCCCGAACCCTAACCCTAACCCTTCCCCGAAGCCTGACCCTCTCCCGTCCCCTAATCCTAACCCGTACGCTAACACTAACCCGCGCCCTCACACGTACGCTCCCCCTAAAGCGTTGTCGTACCCTCCCCTGGACCCTAAACCGTCCCCGTCCCCTAACCCTAACCCTAGCCCGAACCCTATCCCTAACCCTTCCCCGAAGCCTGACCCTCACCCGTCCCCTAATCCTAACCCGTACGCTAACACTAACCCGCGCCCTCACACGTACGCTCCCCCTAAAGCGTTGTCGTACCCTCCCCTGGACACTAAACCGTCCCCGTCCCCTAACCTTAACCCTAGCCCGAACCCTAACCCTAACCCTTCCCCGAAGCCTGACCCTCACCCGTCCCCTAATCCTAACCCGTACGCTAGCACTAACCCACACCCTCACACGTACGATCCCCCTAAAGCGTTGTCGTACCCTCCCCTGGACCCTTAACCGTCCCCGTCCCCTAACACTGACCCTAGCCCGAACCCTAACCCTAACCCTTCCCCGAAGCCTGACCCTCACCCGTCCCCTAATCCTAACCGGTACGCTAACACTAACCCGCGCCCTCACACATACGCTCCCCCTAAAGCGTTGTCGTACCCTCCCCTGGTCCTTAAACCGTCCCCGTCCCCTAACCCTAACCCTAGCCCGAACCCTAACCCTAACCCTTCCTTGAAGCCTGACCCTCACCCGTCCCCTAATCCTAACCCGTACGCTAACACTAACCCGCGCCCTCACACGTACGCTCCCCCTAAAGCGTTGTCGTACCCTCCCCTGACCCTAAACCGTCCCCGTCCCCTAACCCTAACCCTAGCCCGAACCCTAACCCTAACCCTTCCCCGAAGCCTGACCCTCACCCGTCCCCTAATCCTAACCCGTACACTAACACTAACCCGCGCCCTCACGCGTACGCTACCCCTAAAGCGTTGTCGTACCCTCCCCTGGACCCTAAACCGTCTCCGTCCCCTAACCCTAACCGTAGCCCGAACCCTAAGCCTAACCCTTCCCCGAAGCCTGACCCTCACCCGTCCCCTAATCCTAACCCGTACGCTAACACTAACCCGCGCCCTTACACGTACGCTCGCCCTAAAGCGTTGTCGTACCCTCCCCTGGACCCTAAACCGTCCCCGTCCCCTAACCCTAACCCTAGCCCGAACCCTAACCCTAACCCTTCCCCGAAGCCTGACCCTCTCCCGTCCCCTAATCCTAAGCCGTACGCTAACACTAACCCGCGCCCTCACACGTACGCTCCCCCTAAAGGGTTGTCGTACACTGCCCTGGACCCTAAACCGTCCCCGTCCCCTAACCTTAACCCTAGCCCGAACCCTAAGTCTAACGCTTCCACGAAGCCTGACCCTCACCCGTCCCCTAATCCTAACCCGTACGCTAACACTAACCCGCGCCCTCACACGTACGCTCCCCCTAAAGCGTTGTCGTACCCTCCCCTGGACCCTAAACCGTCCCCGTCCCCTAACCTTAACCCTAGCCCGAACCCTAACCCTAACCCTTCCCCGAAGCCTGACCCTCACCCGTCCCCTAATCCTAACCCGTACGCTAGCACTAAACCCCACCCTCACACGTACAATCCCCCTAAAGCGTTGTCGTACCCTCCCCTGGACCCTAAACCGTCCCCGTCCCCTAACACTGACCCTAGCCCGAACCCTAACCCTAACCCTTCCCCGAAGCCTGACCCTCACCCGTCCCCTAATCCTAACCGGTACGCTAACACTAACCCGCGCCCTCACACATACGCTCCCCCTAAAGCGTTGTCGTACCCTCCCCTGGACCCTAAATCGTCCCCGTCCCCTAACACTAATCCTAGCCCGAACGCTAACCCTAACCCTTCCTTGAAGCCTGACCCTCACCTGTCCCCTAATCCTAACCCGTACACTAACACTAACCCGCGCCCTCACACGTACGCTCCCCCTAAAGCGTTGTCGTACCCTCCCCTGACCCTAAACTGTCCCCGTCCCCTAACCCTAACCCTAGCCCGAACGCTAACCCTAACCCTTTCCCGAAGCCTGACCCTCACCCGTCCCCTAATCCTAACCCGTACGCTAACACTAACCTGCGCCCTCACGCGTACGCTCCCCCTAAAGCGTTGTCGTACCCTCCCCTGGACCCTAAACCGTCTCCGTCCCCTAACCCTAACCGTAGCCCGAACCCTAACCCTAACCCTTCCCCGAAGCCTGACCCTCACCCGGCCCCTAATCCTAACCCGTACGCTAATACTAACCCGCACCCTCACACGTACGCTTCCCCTAAAGCGTTGTCGTACCCTCCCCTGGACCCTAAACCGTCCCCGTCCCCTAACCCTAACCCTAGCCCGAACCCTAACCCTAACACTTCCCCGAAGCCTGACCCTCACCCGTCCCCTAATCCTAACCCGTACGCTAACACTAACCCGCGCCCTCACACGTACGCTCCCCCTAAAGCGTTGTCGTACCCCCCCCTGGACCCTAAGCCGTCCCCGTTCCCTAACCCTAACCCTAGCCCGAACCCTAACCCTAACCCTTCCCGGAAGCCTGACCCTCACCCGTCCCCTAATCCTAACCCGTACGCTAACACTAACCCGCGCCCTCACACGTACGCTCCCCCTAAAGCGTTGTCGTACCCTCCCCTGGACCCTAAACCGTCCCCGACCCCTAACCCTAACCCTAGCCCGAACCCTAACCCTAACACTTCCCCGAAGCCTGAACCTCACCCGTTCCCTAATCCTAACCCGTACGCTAACACTAACCCGCGCCCTCACACGTACGCTCCCCCTAAAGCGTTGTCGTACCCTCCCCTGGACCCTAAACCGTCCCCGTCCCCTAACCCTAACCCTAGCCCGAACCCTAACCCTAACCCTTCCCCGAAGCCTGACCCTCACCCGTCCCCTAATCCTAACCCGTACGCTAACACTAACCCGCGCCCTCACACGTACGCTCCCCCTAAAGCGTTGTCGTACCCTCCCTTGGACCCTAAACCGTCCCCATCCCCTAACCCTAACCCTAGCCCGAACCGTAACCCTAACCCTTCCCCGAAGCCTGACCCTCAACCGTCCCTTAACCCTAACCCGTACGCTAACACTAACCCACGCCCTCACACGTACGCTACCCCTAAAGCATTGTCGTACCCTCCCCTTGACCCTAAACCATCCCCGTCCCCTAACCCTAACCCTAGCCCGAACCCTAACCCTAACCCTTCCCCGAAGCCTGACCCTCACCCGTCCCCTAATCCTAACCCGTACGCTAACACTAACCCGCGCCCTCACACGTACGCTCCCCCTAAAGCGTTGTCGTACCCTCCCCTGGACCCTAAACCGTCCCCGTCCCCTAACCCTAACCCTAGCCCGAACCCTAACCCTAACACTTCCCCGAAGCCTGACTCTCACCCGTCCCCTAATCCTAACCCGTACGCTAACACTAACCCGCGCCCTCACACGTACGCTCCCCCTAAAGCGTTGTCGTACCCTCCCCTGGACCCTAAACCGTCCCCGTCCCCTAACCCTAACCCTAGCCCGAACCCTAACCCTAACCCTTCCCCGAAGCCTGACCCTCACCCGTCCCCTAATCCTAACCCGTACGCTAACACTAACCCGCGCCCTCACACGTACGCTCCCCGTAAAGCGTTGTCGTACCCTCCCCTGGACCCTAAACCGTCCCCGTCCCCTAACCCTAACCCTAGCCCGAACCCTAAACCTAAACCTTCCCCGAAGCCTGACACACACACGTCCCCTAATCCTAACCCGTTCGCTAACACTAACCCGCACCCTCACACGTACGCTCCCCCTAAAGCGTTGTCGTACCCTCCCCTGGACCCTAAACCGTCCCCGTCCCCTAACCCTAACCCTAGCCCGAACCCTAACCCTAACCCTTCCCCGAAGCCTGACCCTAACCCGTCCCCTAATCCTAACCCGTACACTAACACTAACCCGCGCCCTCACGCGTACGCTCCCCCTTAAGCGTTGTCGTACCCTCCCCTGGACCCTAAACCGTCCCCGTCCCCTAACCCTAACCCTAGCCCGAACCCTAACCCTAACCCTTCCCCGAAGCCTGACTCTCACCCGTCCCCTAATCCTAACCCGTACGCTAACACTAACCCGCGCCCTCACGCGTATGCTCCCCCTAAAGCGTTGTCGTACCCTTCCCTGGACCCTAAACCGTCCCCGTCCCCTAACATTAACCCTAGCCCGAACCCTAACCCTAACCCTTCCCCGAAACCTGACCCTCACCCGTCCCCTAATCCTAACCCGTACGCTAACACTAACCCGCGCCCTCACACGTACGCTCCCCCTAAAGCGTTGTCGTACCCTCCCCTGGACCCTAAACCGTCTCCGTCCCCTAACCCTAACCCTAGCCCGAACCCTAAGCCTAACTCTTCCACGAAGCCTGACCCTCACCCGTCCCCTAATCCTAACACGTACGCTAACACTAACCCGCGCCCTCACACGTACGCTACCCCTAAAGCGTTGTCGTACCCTCCCCTGGACCCTAAACCGTCCCCGTCCCCTAACCCTAACCCTAGCCCGAAACCTAAACCTAACCCTTCCCCGAAGCCTGACCCTCACCCGTCCCATAATCCTAACACGTACGCTAACACTAACCCGCGCCCTCACACGTACGCTCCCCCTAAAGTGTTGTCGTACCCTCCCCTGGACCCTAAACCGTCCCCGTCCCCTATCCCTAACCCTAGGGCGAAACCTAGCCCTAACCCTTCACCGAAGCCTGACCCTCATCCGTCCCCTAATCCTAACCCATACGCTAACACTAAACCGCGCCCTCACACGTACGCTCCCCCTAAAGCGTTGTCGTACCCTTCCCTGGACCCTAAACCGTCCCCGTCCCCTAACCCTAACCCTAGCCCGAACGCCTACCCTAACCCTTCCCCGAAGCTTGACCCTCACCCGTCCTCTAAACCTAACCTGTACGCTAACACTAACCTGCGCCCTCACACGTACGCTCCCCCTAAAGCGTTGTCGTACCCTCCCCTGGACCCTAAAGCGTCCCTGACCCCTAACCCTAACCCTAGCCCGAACCCTAACCCTAACCCTTCCCCGAAGCCTGACCCTCACCCGTCCCCTAATCCTAACCCGTACGCTAACACTAACCCGCGCCCTCACACGTACGCTCCCCCTAAAGCGTTGTCGTACCCTCCCCTGGACCCTAAACCGTCCCCGTCCCCTAACCCTAACCCTAGCCCGAACCCTAACCCTAACCCTTCCCCGAAGCCTGACCCTCACCCGTCCCATAATCCTAAACCGTACGCTAACACTAACCCGCACCCTCACACGTACGCTCCCCCTAAAGCGTTGTCGTACCCTCCCCTGGACCCTAAACCGTCCCCGTCCCCTAACCCTAACCCTAGCACGAACCCTAAACTTAAACCTTCCTCGAAGCCTGACACACACACGTCCCCTAATCCTAAACCGTACGCTAACACTAACCCGCGCCCTCACACGTACGCTCCCCCTAAAGCGTTGTCGTACCCTCCCCTGGACCCTAAACCGTCCCCGTCCCCTAACCCTAACCCTAGCCCGAACCCTAACCCTAACCCTTCCCCGAAGCCTGACCCTCACCCGTCCCCTAATCCTAACCCGTACGCTAACACTAACCCGCGCCCTCACACGTACGCTCCCCCTAAAGCGTTGTCGTACCCTCCCCTGGACCCTAAACCGTCCCCGTCCCCTAACCCTAACCCTAGCCCGAACCCTAACCCTAACCCTTCCCCGAAGCCTGACCCTCACCCATCCCCTAATCCTAACCCGTACGCTAACACTAACCCGCGCCCTCACGCGTACGCTCCCCCTTAAGCGTTGTCGTACCCTCCCCTGGACCCTAAACCGTCCCCGTCCCCTAACCCTAACCCTAGCCCGAACCCTAACCCTAACCCTTCCCCGAAGCCTGATCCTCACCCGTCCCCTAATCCTAACCCGTATGCTAACACTAACCCGCGCCCTCACGCGTACGCTCCCCCTAAAGCGTTGTCGTACCCTCCCCTGGACCCTAAACCGTCCCCGTCCCCTAACCCTAACCCTAGCCCGAACCCTAACCCTAACACTTCCCCGAAGCCTGACCCGCACCCGTCCCCTAATCCTAACCCGTACGCTAACACTAACCCGCGCCCTCACACGTACGCTCCCCCTAACGCGTTGTCGTACCCTCCCCTGGACCCTCAGCCGTCCCCGTCCCCTAACCCTAACCCTAGTCCGAACCCTAAACCTAAACCTTCCCCGAAGCCTGACCCTCACACGTCCCCTAATCCTAACCCGTACGCTAACACTAACCCGCGCCCTCACACGAACGCTCCCCCTAAAGCGTTGTCGTACCCTCCCCTGGACCCTAAACCGTCCCCGTCCCCTAACCCTAACCCTAGCCCGAACCCTAAACCTAACCCTTCCCGAAGCCTGACCCTCACCCGTCCCCTTATACTAACCCGTACGCCAACACAAACCCGCACCCTCACACGTACGCTCCCCCTAAAGCGTTGTCGTACCCTCCCTTGGACCCTAAACCGTCCCCGTCCCCTAACCCTAACCCTAGCCCGAACGCTAACCCTAAACCTTCCCCGAAGCCTGACCCTCACCCGTCCCCTAATCCTAACCCGTACGCTTACACTAACCTGCGCCCTCACACGTACGCTCCCCCTAAAGCGTTGTCGTACCCTCCCCTGGATCCTAAACCGTCCCCGTCTCCTAACCCTAACCCTAGCCCGAACCCTAAGCCTAACACGTCCCCGAAGCCTGACACTCACCCGTCCCCTAATCCTAACCCGTACGCTAACACTAACTGTGCCCTCACACGTACGCTCCCCCTAAAGCACTGTCGTACCCTCCCCTGGACCCTAAACCGTCCCTGTCCCCTAACACTAACCCTAGCCCGAACCCTAACCCTAACCCTTCCCCGAAGCCTGACCCTCACCCGTCCCCTAATCCTAACCCGTACGCTAACACTAACCCGCGCACTCACATGTACGCTCCCCCTAAAGCGTTGTCGTACCCTCCCCTGGACCCTAAACCGTCCCCGTACCCTAACCCTAACCCTAGCCCGAACCCTAACCCTAACCCTTCCCCGAAGCCTGACCCTCACCAGTCCCCTAATCCTAACCCGTACGCTAACACTAACCCGCGCCCTCACGCGTACGCTCCCCCTAAAGCGTTGTCGTACCCTCCCCTGGACCCTAAACCGTCCCCGTCCCCTAACATTAACCCTAGCCCGAACCCTAACCCTAACCCTTCCCCGAAGCCTGACCCTCACCCGTCCCCTAATCCTAACCCGTATGCTAACACTAACACGCGCCCTCACACGTACGCTCCCCCTAAAGCGTTGTCGTACCCTCCCCAGGACCCTAAACCGTCCCCGTCCCGTAACCCTAACCCTAGCCCGAACCCTAACCCTAACCCTTCCCCGAAGCCTGACCCTCACCCGTCCCATAATCCTAACCCGTATGCTAACACTAACCCGCGCCCTCACACATACGCTCCACCTAAAGCGTTGTCGTACCCTCCCCTGGACCCTAAACCGTCTCCGTCCCCTAA
The DNA here is from genome assembly GCF_964374135.1 of Grampus griseus. Classification (NCBI taxonomy): domain Eukaryota; kingdom Metazoa; phylum Chordata; class Mammalia; order Artiodactyla; family Delphinidae; genus Grampus; species Grampus griseus. The sequence goes on along the minus strand of NW_028132987.1, from coordinate 158,029 downwards.
CCCTAACCCTAGCCCGAACCCTAAGCCTAACCCTTCCACGAAGCCTGACCCTCACCCGTCCCATAATCCTAACACGTACGCTAACACTAACCCGCGCCCTCACACGTACGCTCCCCCTAAAGCGTTGTCGTACCCTCCCCTGGACCCTAAACCGTCCCTGACCCCTAACCCTAACCCTAGCCCGAACCCTAACCCTAACCCTTCCCCGAAGCCTGACCCTCACCCGTCCCCTAATCCTAACCCGTACGCTAACACTAACCCACGCCCTCACACGTACGCTCCCCCTAAAGCGTTGTCGTACCCTCCCCTGGACCCTAAACCGTCCCCGTCCCCTAACCCTAACCCTAGCCCGAACCCTAACCCTAACCCTTCCCCGAAGCCTGACCCTCACCCGTCCCCTAATCCTAACCCATACGCTAACACTAAACCGCGCCCTCACACGTACGCTCCCCCTAAAGCGTTGTCGTACCCTCCCCTGGACCCTAAACCGTCCCCGTCCCCTAACCCTAACCCTAGCCCGAACCCTAACCCTAACCCTTCCCCGAAGCCTGACCCTCACCCGTCCCATAATCCTAAACCGTACGCTAACACTAACCCGCACCCTCACACGTACGCTCCCCCTAAAGCGTTGTCGTACCCTCCCCTGGACCCTAAACCGTCCCCGTCCCCTAACCCTAACCCTAGCACGAACCCTAAACTTAAACCTTCCTCGAAGCCTGACACACACACGTCCCCTAATCCTAACCCGTACGCTAACACTAACCCGCGCCCTCACACGTACGCTCCCCCTAAAGCGTTGTCGTACCCTCCCCTGGACCCTAAACCGTCCCCGTCCCCTAACCCTAACCCTAGCCCGAACCCTAACCCTAACCCTTCCCCGAAGCCTGACCCTCACCCGTCCCCTAATCCTAACCCGTACGCTAGCACTAACCCACACCCTCACACGTACGATCCCCCTAAAGCGTTGTCGTACCCTCCCCTGGACCCTTAACCGTCCCCGTCCCCTAACACTGACCCTAGCCCGAACCCTAACCCTAACCCTTCCCCGAAGCCTGACCCTCACCCGTCCCCTAATCCTAACCGGTACGCTAACACTAACCCGCGCCCTCACACATACGCTCCCCCTAAAGCGTTGTCGTACCCTCCCCTGGTCCTTAAACCGTCCCCGTCCCCTAACCCTAACCCTAGCCCGAACCCTAACCCTAACCCTTCCTTGAAGCCTGACCCTCACCCGTCCCCTAATCCTAACCCGTACGCTAACACTAACCCGCGCCCTCACACGTACGCTCCCCCTAAAGCGTTGTCGTACCCTCCCCTGACCCTAAACCGTCCCCGTCCCCTAACCCTAACCCTAGCCCGAACCCTAACCCTAACCCTTCCCCGAAGCCTGACCCTCACCCGTCCCCTAATCCTAACCCGTACACTAACACTAACCCGCGCCCTCACGCGTACGCTACCCCTAAAGCGTTGTCGTACCCTCCCCTGGACCCTAAACCGTCTCCGTCCCCTAACCCTAACCGTAGCCCGAACCCTAAGCCTAACCCTTCCCCGAAGCCTGACCCTCACCCGTCCCCTAATCCTAACCCGTACGCTAACACTAACCCGCGCCCTTACACGTACGCTCCCCCTAAAGCGTTGTCGTACCCTCCCCTGGACCCTAAACCGTCCCCGTCCCCTAACCCTAACCCTAGCCCGAACCCTAACCCTAACCCTTCCCCGAAGCCTGACCCTCTCCCGTCCCCTAATCCTAAGCCGTACGCTAACACTAACCCGCGCCCTCACACGTACGCTCCCCCTAAAGGGTTGTCGTACACTGCCCTGGACCCTAAACCGTCCCCGTCCCCTAACCTTAACCCTAGCCCGAACCCTAAGTCTAACGCTTCCACGAAGCCTGACCCTCACCCGTCCCCTAATCCTAACCCGTACGCTAACACTAACCCGCGCCCTCACACGTACGCTCCCCCTAAAGCGTTGTCGTACCCTCCCCTGGACCCTAAACCGTCCCCGTCCCCTAACCTTAACCCTAGCCCGAACCCTAACCCTAACCCTTCCCCGAAGCCTGACCCTCACCCGTCCCCTAATCCTAACCCGTACGCTAGCACTAAACCCCACCCTCACACGTACAATCCCCCTAAAGCGTTGTCGTACCCTCCCCTGGACCCTAAACCGTCCCAGTCCCCTAACACTGACCCTAGCCCGAACCCTAACCCTAACCCTTCCCCGAAGCCTGACCCTCACCCGTCCCCTAATCCTAACCGGTACGCTAACACTAACCCGCGCCCTCACACATACGCTCCCCCTAAAGCGTTGTCGTACCCTCCCCTGGACCCTAAATCGTCCCCGTCCCCTAACACTAACCCTAGCCCGAACGCTAACCCTAACCCTTCCTTGAAGCCTGACCCTCACCTGTCCCCTAATCCTAACCCGTACACTAACACTAACCCGCGCCCTCACACGTACGCTCCCCCTAAAGCGTTGTCGTACCCTCCCCTGACCCTAAACTGTCCCCGTCCCCTAACCCTAACCCTAGCCCGAACGCTAACCCTAACCCTTTCCCGAAGCCTGACCCTCACCCGTCCCCTAATCCTAACCCGTACGCTAACACTAACCTGCGCCCTCACGCGTACGCTCCCCCTAAAGCGTTGTCGTACCCTCCCCTGGACCCTAAACCGTCTCCGTCCCCTAACCCTAACCGTAGCCCGAACCCTAACCCTAACCCTTCCCCGAAGCCTGACCCTCACCCGGCCCCTAATCCTAACCCGTACGCTAATACTAACCCGCACCCTCACACGTACGCTTCCCCTAAAGCGTTGTCGTACCCTCCCCTGGACCCTAAACCGTCCCCGTCCCCTAACCCTAACCCTAGCCCGAACCCTAACCCTAACACTTCCCCGAAGCCTGACCCTCACCCGTCCCCTAATCCTAACCCGTACGCTAACACTAACCCGCGCCCTCACACGTACGCTCCCCCTAAAGCGTTGTCGTACCCCCCCCTGGACCCTAAGCCGTCCCCGTTCCCTAACCCTAACCCTAGCCCGAACCCTAACCCTAACCCTTCCCGGAAGCCTGACCCTCACCCGTCCCCTAATCCTAACCCGTACGCTAACACTAACCCGCGCCCTCACACGTACGCTCCCCCTAAAGCGTTGTCGTACCCTCCCCTGGACCCTAAACCGTCCCCGACCCCTAACCCTAACCCTAGCCCGAACCCTAACCCTAACACTTCCCCGAAGCCTGAACCTCACCCGTTCCCTAATCCTAACCCGTACGCTAACACTAACCCGCGCCCTCACACGTACGCTCCCCCTAAAGCGTTGTCGTACCCTCCCCTGGACCCTAAACCGTCCCCGTCCCCTAACCCTAACCCTAGCCCGAACCCTAACCCTAACCCTTCCCCGAAGCCTGACCCTCACCCGTCCCCTAATCCTAACCCGTACGCTAACACTAACCCGCGCCCTCACACGTACGCTCCCCCTAAAGCGTTGTCGTACCCTCCCCTGGACCCTAAACCGTCCCCATCCCCTAACCCTAACCCTAGCCCGAACCGTAACCCTAACCCTTCCCCGAAGCCTGACCCTCAACCGTCCCTTAACCCTAACCCGTACGCTAACAGTAACCCACGCCCTCACACGTACGCTACCCCTAAAGCATTGTCGTACCCTCCCCTTGACCCTAAACCATCCCCGTCCCCTAACCCTAACCCTAGCCCGAACCCTAACCCTAACCCTTCCCCGAAGCCTGACCCTCACCCGTCCCCTAATCCTAACCCGTACGCTAACACTAACCCGCGCCCTCACACGTACGCTCCCCCTAAAGCGTTGTCGTACCCTCCCCTGGACCCTAAACCGTCCCCGTCCCCTAACCCTAACCCTAGCCCGAACCCTAACCCTAACACTTCCCCGAAGCCTGACTCTCACCCGTCCCCTAATCCTAACCCGTACGCTAACACTAACCCGCGCCCTCACACGTACGCTCCCCCTAAAGCGTTGTCGTACCCTCCCCTGGACCCTAAACCGTCCCCGTCCCCTAACCCTAACCCTAGCCCGAACCCTAACCCTAACCCTTCCCCGAAGCCTGACCCTCACCCGTCCCCTAATCCTAACCCGTACGCTAACACTAACCCGCGCCCTCACACGTACGCTCCCCGTAAAGCGTTGTCGTACCCTCCCCTGGACCCTAAACCGTCCCCGTCCCCTAACCCTAACCCTAGCCCGAACCCTAAACCTAAACCTTCCCCGAAGCCTGACACACACACGTCCCCTAATCCTAACCCGTTCGCTAACACTAACCCGCGCCCTCACACGTACGCTCCCCCTAAAGCGTTGTCGTACCCTCCCCTGGACCCTAAACCGTCCCCGTCCCCTAACCCTAACCCTAGCCCGAACCCTAACCCTAACCCTTCCCCGAAGCCTGACCCTAACCCGTCCCCTAATCCTAACCCGTACACTAACACTAACCCGCGCCCTCACGCGTACGCTCCCCCTTAAGCGTTGTCGTACCCTCCCCTGGACCCTAAACCGTCCCCGTCCCCTAACCCTAACCCTAGCCCGAACCCTAACCCTAACCCTTCCCCGAAGCCTGACTCTCACCCGTCCCCTAATCCTAACCCGTACGCTAACACTAACCCGCGCCCTCACGCGTATGCTCCCCCTAAAGCGTTGTCGTACCCTTCCCTGGACCCTAAACCGTCCCCGTCCCCTAACATTAACCCTAGCCCGAACCCTAACCCTAACCCTTCCCCGAAACCTGACCCTCACCCGTCCCCTAATCCTAACCCGTACGCTAACACTAACCCGCGCCCTCACACGTACGCTCCCCCTAAAGCGTTGTCGTACCCTCCCCTGGACCCTAAACCGTCTCCGTCCCCTAACCCTAACCCTAGCCCGAACCCTAAGCCTAACTCTTCCACGAAGCCTGACCCTCACCCGTCCCCTAATCCTAACACGTACGCTAACACTAACCCGCGCCCTCACACGTACGCTACCCCTAAAGCGTTGTCGTACCCTCCCCTGGACCCTAAACCGTCCCCGTCCCCTAACCCTAACCCTAGCCCGAAACCTAAACCTAACCCTTCCCCGAAGCCTGACCCTCACCCGTCCCATAATCCTAACACGTACGCTAACACTAACCCGCGTCCTCACACGTACGCTCCCCCTAAAGTGTTGTCGTACCCTCCCCTGGACCCTAAACCGTCCCCGTCCCCTATCCCTAACCCTAGGGCGAAACCTAGCCCTAACCCTTCACCGAAGCCTGACCCTCATCCGTCCCCTAATCCTAACCCATACGCTAACACTAAACCGCGCCCTCACACGTACGCTCCCCCTAAAGCGTTGTCGTACCCTTCCCTGGACCCTAAACCGTCCCCGTCCCCTAACCCTAACCCTAGCCCGAACGCCTACCCTAACCCTTCCCCGAAGCTTGACCCTCACCCGTCCTCTAAACCTAACCTGTACGCTAACACTAACCTGCGCCCTCACACGTACGCTCCCCCTAAAGCGTTGTCGTACCCTCCCCTGGACCCTAAAGCGTCCCTGACCCCTAACCCTAACCCTAGCCCGAACCCTAACCCTAACCCTTCCCCGAAGCCTGACCCTCACCCGTCCCCTAATCCTAACCCGTACGCTAACACTAACCCGCGCCCTCACACGTACGCTCCCCCTAAAGCGTTGTCGTACCCTCCCCTGGACCCTAAACCGTCCCCGTCCCCTAACCCTAACCCTAGCCCGAACCCTAACCCTAACCCTTCCCCGAAGCCTGACCCTCACCCGTCCCATAATCCTAAACCGTACGCTAACACTAACCCGCACCCTCACACGTACGCTCCCCCTAAAGCGTTGTCGTACCCTCCCCTGGACCCTAAACCGTCCCCGTCCCCTAACCCTAACCCTAGCACGAACCCTAAACTTAAACCTTCCTCGAAGCCTGACACACACACGTCCCCTAATCCTAACCCGTACGCTAACACTAACCCGCGCCCTCACACGTACGCTCCCCCTAAAGCGTTGTCGTACCCTCCCCTGGACCCTAAACCGTCCCCGTCCCCTAACCCTAACCCTAGCCCGAACCCTAACCCTAACCCTTCCCCGAAGCCTGACCCTCACCCGTCCCCTAATCCTAACCCGTACGCTAACACTAACCCGCGCCCTCACACGTACGCTCCCCCTAAAGCGTTGTCGTACCCTCCCCTGGACCCTAAACCGTCCCCGTCCCCTAACCCTAACCCTAGCCCGAACCCTAACCCTAACCCTTCCCCGAAGCCTGACCCTCACCCATCCCCTAATCCTAACCCGTACGCTAACACTAACCCGCGCCCTCACGCGTACGCTCCCCCTTAAGCGTTGTCGTACCCTCCCCTGGACCCTAAACCGTCCCCGTCCCCTAACCCTAACCCTAGCCCGAACCCTAACCCTAACCCTTCCCCGAAGCCTGATCCTCACCCGTCCCCTAATCCTAACCCGTATGCTAACACTAACCCGCGCCCTCACGCGTACGCTCCCCCTAAAGCGTTGTCGTACCCTCCCCTGGACCCTAAACCGTCCCCGTCCCCTAACCCTAACCCTAGCCCGAACCCTAACCCTAACACTTCCCCGAAGCCTGACCCGCACCCGTCCCCTAATCCTAACCCGTACGCTAACACTAACCCGCGCCCTCACACGTACGCTCCCCCTAACGCGTTGTCGTACCCTCCCCTGGACCCTCAGCCGTCCCCGTCCCCTAACCCTAACCCTAGTCCGAACCCTAAACCTAAACCTTCCCCGAAGCCTGACCCTCACACGTCCCCTAATCCTAACCCGTACGCTAACACTAACCCGCGCCCTCACACGAACGCTCCCCCTAAAGCGTTGTCGTACCCTCCCCTGGACCCTAAACCGTCCCCGTCCCCTAACCCTAACCCTAGCCCGAACCCTAAACCTAACCCTTCCCGAAGCCTGACCCTCACCCGTCCCCTTATACTAACCCGTACGCCAACACAAACCCGCACCCTCACACGTACGCTCCCCCTAAAGCGTTGTCGTACCCTCCCTTGGACCCTAAACCGTCCCCGTCCCCTAACCCTAACCCTAGCCCGAACGCTAACCCTAAACCTTCCCCGAAGCCTGACCCTCACCCGTCCCCTAATCCTAACCCGTACGCTTACACTAACCTGCGCCCTCACACGTACGCTCCCCCTAAAGCGTTGTCGTACCCTCCCCTGGATCCTAAACCGTCCCCGTCTCCTAACCCTAACCCTAGCCCGAACCCTAAGCCTAACACGTCCCCGAAGCCTGACACTCACCCGTCCCCTAATCCTAACCCGTACGCTAACACTAACTGTGCCCTCACACGTACGCTCCCCCTAAAGCACTGTCGTACCCTCCCCTGGACCCTAAACCGTCCCTGTCCCCTAACACTAACCCTAGCCCGAACCCTAACCCTAACCCTTCCCCGAAGCCTGACCCTCACCCGTCCCCTAATCCTAACCCGTACGCTAACACTAACCCGCGCACTCACATGTACGCTCCCCCTAAAGCGTTGTCGTACCCTCCCCTGGACCCTAAACCGTCCCCGTACCCTAACCCTAACCCTAGCCCGAACCCTAACCCTAACCCTTCCCCGAAGCCTGACCCTCACCAGTCCCCTAATCCTAACCCGTACGCTAACACTAACCCGCGCCCTCACGCGTACGCTCCCCCTAAAGCGTTGTCGTACCCTCCCCTGGACCCTAAACCGTCCCCGTCCCCTAACATTAACCCTAGCCCGAACCCTAACCCTAACCCTTCCCCGAAGCCTGACCCTCACCCGTCCCCTAATCCTAACCCGTATGCTAACACTAACACGCGCCCTCACACGTACGCTCCCCCTAAAGCGTTGTCGTACCCTCCCCAGGACCCTAAACCGTCCCCGTCCCGTAACCCTAACCCTAGCCCGAACCCTAACCCTAACCCTTCCCCGAAGCCTGACCCTCACCCGTCCCATAATCCTAACCCGTATGCTAACACTAACCCGCGCCCTCACACATACGCTCCACCTAAAGCGTTGTCGTACCCTCCCCTGGACCCTAAACCGTCTCCGTCCCCTAACCCTAACCCTAGCCCGAACCCTAAGCCTAACCCTTCCACGAAGCCTGACCCTCACCCGTCCCATAATCCTAACACGTACGCTAACACTAACCCGCGCCCTCACACGTACGCTCCCCCTAAAGCGTTGTCGTACCCTCCCCTGGACCCTAAACCGTCCCTGACCCCTAACCCTAACCCTAGCCCGAACCCTAACCCTAACCCTTCCCCGAAGCCTGACCCTCACCCGTCCCCTAATCCTAACCCGTACGCTAACACTAACCCACGCCCTCACACGTACGCTCCCCCTAAAGCGTTGTCGTACCCTCCCCTGGACCCTAAACCGTCCCCGTCCCCTAACCCTAACCCTAGCCCGAACCCTAACCCTAACCCTTCCCCGAAGCCTGACCCTCACCCGTCCCCTAATCCTAACCCATACGCTAACACTAAACCGCGCCCTCATACGTACGCTCCCCCTAAAGCGTTGTCGTACCCTCCCCTGGACCCTAAACCGTCCCCGTCCCCTAACCCTAACCCTAGCCCGAACCCTAACCCTAACCCTTCCCCGAAGCCTGACCCTCACCCGTCCCATAATCCTAAACCGTACGCTAACACTAACCCGCACCCTCACACGTACGCTCCCCCTAAAGCGTTGTCGTACCCTCCCCTGGACCCTAAACCGTCCCCGTCCCCTAACCCTAACCCTAGCACGAACCCTAAACTTAAACCTTCCTCGAAGCCTGACACACACACGTCCCCTAATCCTAACCGGTACGCTAACACTAACCCGCGCCCTCACACGTACGCTCCCCCTAAAGCGTTGTCGTACCCTCCCCTGGACCCTAAACCGTCCCCGTCCCCTAACCCTAACCCTAGCCCGAACCCTAACCCTAACCCTTCCCCGAAGCCTGACCCTCACCCGTCCCCTAATCCTAACCCGTACGCTAACACTAACCCGCGCCCTCACACGTACGCTCCCCCTAAAGCGTTGTCGTACCCTCCCCTGGACCCTAAACCGTCCCCGTCCCCTAACCCTAACCCTAGCCCGAACCCTAACCCTAACCCTTCCCCGAAGCCTGACCCTCACCCATCCCCTAATCCTAACCCGTACGCTAACACTAACCCGCGCCCTCACGCGTACGCTCCCCCTTAAGCGTTGTCGTACCCTCCCCTGGACCCTAAACCGTCCCCGTCCCCTAACCCTAACCCTAGCCCGAACCCTAACCCTAACCCTTCCCCGAAGCCTGATCCTCACCCGTCCCCTAATCCTAACCCGTACGCTAACACTAACCCGCGCCCTCACGCGTACGCTCCCCCTAAAGCGTTGTCGTACCCTCCCCTGGACCCTAAACCGTCCCCGTCCCCTAACCCTAACCCTAGCCCGAACCCTAACCCTAACACTTCCCCGAAGCCTGACCCGCACCCGTCCCCTAATCCTAACCCGTACGCTAACACTAACCCGCGCCCTCACACGTACGCTCCCCCTAACGCGTTGTCGTACCCTCCCCTGGACCCTAAACCGTCCCCGTCCCCTAACCCTAACCCTAGTCCGAACCCTAAACCTAAACCTTCCCCGAAGCCTGACCCTCACACGTCCCCTAATCCTAACCCGTACGCTAACACTAACCCGCGCCCTCACACGAACGCTCCCCCTAAAGCGTTGTCGTACCCTCCCCTGGACCCTAAACCGTCCCCGTCCCCTAACCCTAACCCTAGCCCGAACCCTAAACCTAACCCTTCCCGAAGCCTGACCCTCACCCGTCCCCTTATACTAACCCGTACGCCAACACAAACCCGCGCCCTCACACGTACGCTCCCCGTAAAGCGTTGTCGTACCCTCCCTTGGACCCTAAACCGTCCCCGTCCCCTAACCCTAACCCTAGCCCGAACGCTAACCCTAAACCTTCCCCGAAGCCTGACCCTCACCCGTCCCCTAATCCTAACCCGTACGCTTACACTAACCTGCGCCCTCACACGTACGCTCCCCTTAAAGCGTTGTCGTACCCTCCCCTGGATCCTAAACCGTCCCCGTCTCCTAACCCTAACCCTAGCCCGAACCCTAAGCCTAACACGTCCCCGAAGCCTGACACTCACCCGTCCCCTAATCCTAACCCGTACGCTAACACTAACTGTGCCCTCACACGTACGCTCCCCCTAAAGCACTGTCGTACCCTCCCCTGGACCCTAAACCGTCCCTGTCCCCTAACACTAACCCTAGCCCGAACCCTAACCCTAACCCTTCCCCGAAGCCTGACCCTCACCCGTCCCCTAATCCTAACCCGTACGCTAACACTAACCCGCGCACTCACATGTACGCTCCCCCTAAAGCGTTGTCGTACCCTCCCCTGGACCCTAAACCGTCCCCGTACCCTAACCCTAACCCTAGCCCGAACCCTAACCCTAACCCTTCCCCGAAGCCTGACCCTCACCAGTCCCCTAATCCTAACCCGTACGCTAACACTAACCCGCGCCCTCACGCGTACGCTCCCCCTAAAGCGTTGTCGTACCCTCCCCTGGACCCTAAACCGTCCCCGTCCCCTAACATTAACCCTAGCCCGAACCCTAACCCTAACCCTTCCCCGAAGCCTGACCCTCACCCGTCCCCTAATCCTAACCCGTATGCTAACACTAACCCGCGCCCTCACACGTACGCTCCCCCTAAAGCGTTGTCGTACCCTCCCCTGGACCCTAAACCGTCCCCGTCCCGTAACCCTAACCCTAGCCCGAACCCTAACCCTAACCCTTCCCCGAAGCCTGACCCTCACCCGTCCCATAATCCTAACCCGTATGCTAACACTAACCCGCGCCCTCACACGTACGCTCCACCTAAAGCGTTGTCGTACCCTCCCCTGGACCCTAAACCGTCTCCGTCCCCTAACCCTAACCCTAGCCCGAACCCTAAGCCTAACCCTTCCACGAAGCCTGACCCTCACCCGTCCCATAATCCTAACACGTACGCTAACACTAACCCGCGCCCTCACACGTACGCTCCCCCTAAAGCGTTGTCGTACCCTCCCCTGGACCCTAAACCGTCCCTGACCCCTAACCCTAACCCTAGCCCGAACCCTAACCCTAACCCTTCCCCGAAGCCTGACCCTCACCCGTCCCCTAATCCTAACCCGTACGCTAACACTAACCCACGCCCTCACACGTACGCTCCCCCTAAAGCGTTGTCGTACCCTCCCCTGGACCCTAAACCGTCCCCGTCCCCTAACCCTAACCCTAGCCCGAACCCTAATCCTAACCCTTCCCCGAAGCCTGACCCTCACCCGTCCCCTAATCCTAACCCATACGCTAACACTAAACCGCGCCCTCACACGTACGCTCCCCCTAAAGCGTTGTCGTACCCTCCCCTGGACCCTAAACCGTCCCCGTCCCCTAACCCTAACCCTAGCACGAACCCTAACCTTAAACCTTCCTCGAAGCCTGACACACACACGTCCCCTAATCCTAACCCGTACGCTAACAATAACCCGCGCCCTCACACGTACGCTCCCCCTAAAGCGTTGTCGTACCCTCCCCTGGACCCTAAACCGTCCCCGTCCCCTAATCCTAACCCTAGCCCGAACCCTAACCCTAACACTTCCCCGAAGCCTGACCCTCACCCGTCCCCTAATCCTAACCCGTATGCTAACACTAACCCGCGCCCTCACACGTACGCTCCCCCTAAAGCGTTGTCGTACCCTCCCCTGGACCCTAAACCGTCCCCGTCCCCTAACCCTAACCCTAGCCCGAACCCTAACCCTAACCCTTCCCCGAAGCCTGACCCTCACCCATCCCCTAATCCTAACCCGTACGCTAACACTAACCCGCGCCCTCACGCGTACGCTCCCCCTTAAGCGTTGTCGTACCCTCCCCTGGACCCTAAACCGTCCCCGTCCCCTAACCCTAACCCTAGCCCGAACCCTAACCCTAACCCTTCCCCGAAGCCTGACCCTCACCCGTCCCCTAATCCTAACCCGTACGCTAACACTAACCCGCGCCCTCACGTGTACGCTCCCCCTAAAGCGTTGTCGTACCCTCCCCTGGACCCTAAACCGTCCCCGTCCCCTAACCCTAACCCTAGCCCGAACCCTAACCCTAACACTTCCCCGAAGCCTGACCCGCACCCGTCCCCTAATCCTAACCCGTACGCTAACACTAACCCGCGCCCTCACATGTACGCTCCCCCTAACGCGTTGTCGTACCCTCCCCTGGACCCTCAACCGTCCCCGTCCCCTAACCCTAACCCTAGCCCGAACCCTAAACCTAAACCTTCCCCGAAGCCTGACCCTCACACGTCCCCTAATCCTAACCCGTACGCTAACACTAACCCGCGCCCTCACACGTACGCTCCCCCTAAAGCGTTGTCGTACCCTCCCCTGGACCCTAAACCGTCCCCGACCCCTAACCCTAACCCTAGCCCGAACCCTAACCCTAACACTTCCCCGAAGCCTGAACCTCACCCGTTCCCTAATCCTAACCCGTACGCTAACACTAACCCGCGCCCTCACACGTACGCTCCCCCTAAAGCATTGTCGTACCCTCCCCTGGACCCTAAACCGTCCCCGTCCCCTAACCCTAACCCTAGCCCGAACCCTAACCCTAACCCTTCCCCGAAGCCTGACCCTCACCCGTCCCCTAATCCTAACCCGTACGCTAACACTAACCCGCGCCCTCACACGTACGCTCCCCCTAAAGCGTTGTCGTACCCTCCCCTGGACCCTAAACCGTCCCCATCCCCTAACCCTAACCCTAGCCCGAACCGTAACCCTAACCCTTCCCCGAAGCCTGACCCTCAACCGTCCCTTAACCCTAACCCGTACGCTAACACTAACCCACGCCCTCACACGTACGCTACCCCTAAAGCATTGTCGTACCCTCCCCTTGACCCTAAACCATCCCCGTCCCCTAACCCTAACCCTAGCCCGAACCCTAACCCTAACCCTTCCCCGAAGCCTGACCCTCACCCGTCCCCTAATCCTAACCCGTACGCTAACACTAACCCGCGCCCTCACACGTACGCTCCCCCTAAAGCGTTGTCGTACCCTCCCCTGGACCCTAAACCGTCCCCGTCCCCTAACCCTAACCCTAGCCCGAACCCTAACCCTAACACTTCCCCGAAGCCTGACTCTCACCCGTCCCCTAATCCTAACCCGTACGCTAACACTAACCCGCGCCCTCACACGTACGCTCCCCCTAAAGCGTTGTCGTACCCTCCCCTGGACCCTAAACCGTCCCCGTCCCCTAACCCTAACCCTAGCCCGAACCCTAACCCTAACCCTTCCCCGAAGCCTGACCCTCACCCGTCCCATAATCCTAACCCGTACGCTAACACTAACCCGCGCCCTCACACGTACGCTCCCCCTAAAGCGTTGTCGTACCCTCCCCTGGACCCTAAACCGTCCCCGTCCCCTAACCCTAACCCTAGCCCGAACCCTAAACCTAAACCTTCCCCGAAGCCTGACACACACACGTCCCCTAATCCTAACCCGTTCGCTAAGACTAACCCGCGCCCTCACACGTACGCTCCCCCTAAAGCGTTGTCGTACCCTCCCCTGGACCCTAAACCGTCCCCGTCCCCTAACCCTAACCCTAGCCCGAACCCTAACCCTAACCCTTCCCCGAAGCCTGACCCTAACCCGTCCCCTAATCCTAACCCGTACACTAACACTAACCCGCGCCCTCACGCGTACGCTCCCCCTTAAGCGTTGTCGTACCCTCCCCTGGACCCTAAACCGTCCCCGTCCCCTAACCCTAACCCTAGCCCGAACCCTAACCCTAACCCTTCCCCGAAGCCTGACTCTCACCCGTCCCCTAATCCTAACCCGTACGCTAACACTAACCCGCGCCCTCACGCGTATGCTCCCCCTAAAGCGTTGTCGTACCCTCCCCTGGACCCTAAACCGTCCCCGTCCCCTAACATTAACCCTAGCCCGAACCCTAACCCTAACCCTTCCCCGAAGCCTGACCCTCACCCGTCCCCTAATCCTAACCCGTACGCTAACACTAACCCGCGCCCTCACACGTACGCTCCCCCTAAAGCGTTGTCGTACCCTCCCCTGGACCCTAAACCGTCTCCGTCCCCTAACCCTAACCCCAGCCCGAACCCTAAGCCTAACTCTTCCACGAAGCCTGACCCTCACCCGTCCCCTAATCCTAACACGTACGCTAACACTAACCCGCGCCCTCACACGTACGCTCCCCCTAAAGTGTTGTCGTACCCTCCCCTGGACCCTAAACCGTCCCCGTCCCCTATCCCTAACCCTAGGGCGAAACCTAGCCCTAACCCTTCACCGAACCCTGACCCTCATCCGTCCCCTAATCCTAACCCATACGCTAACACTAAACCGCGCCCTCACACGTACGCTCCCCCTAAAGCGTTGTCGTACCCTTCCCTGGACCCTAAACCGTCCCCGTCCCCTAACCCTAACCCTAGCCCGAACGCCTACCCTAACCCTTCCCCGAAGCTTGACCCTCACCCGTCCTCTAAACCTAACCTGTACGCTAACACTAACCTGCGCCCTCACACGTACGCTCCCCCTAAAGCGTTGTCGTACCCTCCCCTGGACCCTAAACCGTCCCTGACCCCTAACCCTAACCCTAGCCCGAACCCTAACCCTAACCCTTCCCCGAAGCCTGACCCTCACCCGTCCCCTAATCCTAACCCGTACGCTAACACTAACCCACGCCCTCACACGTACGCTCCCCCTAAAGCGTTGTCGTACCCTCCCCTGGACCCTAAACCGTCCCCGTCCCCTAACCCTAACCCTAGCCCGAACCCTAACCCTAACCCTTCCCCGAAGCCTGACCCTCACCCGTCCCATAATCCTAAACCGTACGCTAACACTAACCCGCACCCTCACACGTACGCTCCTCCTAAAGCGTTGTCGTACCCTCCCCTGGACCCTAAACCGTCCCCGTCCCCTAACCCTAACCCTAGCCCGAACCCTAAGCCTAACCCTTCCACGAAGCCTGACCCTCACCCGTCCCATAATCCTAACACGTACGCTAACACTAACCCGCGCCCTCACACGTACGCTCCCCCTAAAGCGTTGTCGTACCCTCCCCTGGACCCTAAACCGTCCCTGACCCCTAACCCTAACCCTAGCCCGAACCCTAACCCTAACCCTTCCCCGAAGCCTGACCCTCACCCGTCCCCTAATCCTAACCCGTACGCTAACACTAACCCGCGCCCTCACACGTACGCTCCCCCTAAAGCGTTGTCGTACCCTCCCCTGGACCCTAAACCGTCCCCGTCCCCTAACCCTAACCCTAGCCCGAACCCTAACCCTAACCCTTCCCCGAAGCCTGACCCTCACCCGTCCCCTAATCCTAACCCATACGCTAACACTAAACCGCGCCCTCACACGTACGCTCCCCCTAAAGCGTTGTCGTACCCTCCCCTGGACCCTAAACCGTCCCCGTCCCCTAACCCTAACCCTA
Source organism: Grampus griseus (assembly GCF_964374135.1). NCBI lineage: Eukaryota > Metazoa > Chordata > Mammalia > Artiodactyla > Delphinidae > Grampus > Grampus griseus. The sequence continues at coordinate 142,568 of NW_028132987.1, read as the reverse complement.
GCACGAACCCTAAACTTAAACCTTCCTCGAAGCCTGACACACACACGTCCCCTAATCCTAACCCGTACGCTAACAATAACCCGCGCCCTCACACGTACGCTCCCCCTAAAGCGTTGTCGTACCCTCCCCTGGACCCTAAACCGTCCCCGTCCCCTAATCCTAACCCTAGCCCGAACCCTAACCCTAACACTTCCCCGAAGCCTGACCCTCACCCGTCCCCTAATCCTAACCCGTATGCTAACACTAACCCGCGCCCTCACACGTACGCTCCCCCTAAAGCGTTGTCGTACACTCCCCTGGACCCTAAACCGTCCCCGTCCCCTAACCCTAACCCTAGCCCGAACCCTAACCCTAACCCTTCCCCGAAGCCTGACCCTCACCCATCCCCTAATCCTAACCCGTACGCTAACACTAACCCGCGCCCTCACGCGTACGCTCCCCCTTAAGCGTTGTCGTACCCTCCCCTGGACCCTAAACCGTCCCCGTCCCCTAACCCTAACCCTAGCCCGAACCCTAACCCTAACCCTTCCCCGAAGCCTGACCCTCACCCGTCCCCTAATCCTAACCCGTACGCTAACACTAACCCGCGCCCTCACGCGTACGCTCCCCCTAAAGCGTTGTCGTACCCTCCCCTGGACCCTAAACCGTCCCCGTCCCCTAACCCTAACCCTAGCCCGAACCCTAACCCTAACACTTCCCCGAAGCCTGACCCGCACCCGTCCCCTAATCCTAACCCGTACGCTAACACTAACCCGCGCCCTCACATGTACGCTCCCCCTAACGCGTTGTCGTACCCTCCCCTGGACCCTCAACCGTCCCCGTCCCCTAACCCTAACCCTAGCCCGAACCCTAAACCTAAACCTTCCCCGAAGCCTGACCCTCACACGTCCCCTAATCCTAACCCGTACGCTAACACTAACCCGCGCCCTCACACGTACGCTCCCCCTAAAGCGTTGTCGTACCCTCCCCTGGACCCTAAACCGTCCCCGACCCCTAACCCTAACCCTAGCCCGAACCCTAACCCTAACACTTCCCCGAAGCCTGAACCTCACCCGTTCCCTAATCCTAACCCGTACGCTAACACTAACCCGCGCCCTCACACGTACGCTCCCCCTAAAGCATTGTCGTACCCTCCCCTGGACCCTAAACCGTCCCCGTCCCCTAACCCTAACCCTAGCCCGAACCCTAACCCTAACCCTTCCCCGAAGCCTGACCCTCACCCGTCCCCTAATCCTAACCCGTACGCTAACACTAACCCGCGCCCTCACACGTACGCTCCCCCTAAAGCGTTGTCGTACCCTCCCCTGGACCCTAAACCGTCCCCATCCCCTAACCCTAACCCTAGCCCGAACCGTAACCCTAACCCTTCCCCGAAGCCTGACCCTCAACCGTCCCTTAACCCTAACCCGTACGCTAACACTAACCCACGCCCTCACACGTACGCTACCCCTAAAGCATTGTCGTACCCTCCCCTTGACCCTAAACCATCCCCGTCCCCTAACCCTAACCCTAGCCCGAACCCTAACCCTAACCCTTCCCCGAAGCCTGACCCTCACCCGTCCCCTAATCCTAACCCGTACGCTAACACTAACCCGCGCCCTCACACGTACGCTCCCCCTAAAGCGTTGTCGTACCCTCCCCTGGACCCTAAACCGTCCCCGTCCCCTAACCCTAACCCTAGCCCGAACCCTAACCCTAACACTTCCCCGAAGCCTGACTCTCACCCGTCCCCTAATCCTAACCCGTACGCTAACACTAACCCGCGCCCTCACACGTACGCTCCCCCTAAAGCGTTGTCGTACCCTCCCCTGGACCCTAAACCGTCCCCGTCCCCTAACCCTAACCCTAGCCCGAACCCTAACCCTAACCCTTCCCCGAAGCCTGACCCTCACCCGTCCCATAATCCTAACCCGTACGCTAACACTAACCCGCGCCCTCACACGTACGCTCCCCCTAAAGCGTTGTCGTACCCTCCCCTGGACCCTAAACCGTCCCCGTCCCCTAACCCTAACCCTAGCCCGAACCCTAAACCTAAACCTTCCCCGAAGCCTGACACACACACGTCCCCTAATCCTAACCCGTTCGCTAAGACTAACCCGCGCCCTCACACGTACGCTCCCCCTAAAGCGTTGTCGTACCCTCCCCTGGACCCTAAACCGTCCCCGTCCCCTAACCCTAACCCTAGCCCGAACCCTAACCCTAACCCTTCCCCGAAGCCTGACCCTAACCCGTCCCCTAATCCTAACCCGTACACTAACACTAACGCGCGCCCTCACGCGTACGCTCCCCCTTAAGCGTTGTCGTACCCTCCCCTGGACCCTAAACCGTCCCCGTCCCCTAACCCTAACCCTAGCCCGAACCCTAACCCTAACCCTTCCCCGAAGCCTGACTCTCACCCGTCCCCTAATCCTAACCCGTACGCTAACACTAACCCGCGCCCTCACGCGTATGCTCCCCCTAAAGCGTTGTCGTACCCTCCCCTGGACCCTAAACCGTCCCCGTCCCCTAACATTAACCCTAGCCCGAACCCTAACCCTAACCCTTCCCCGAAGCCTGACCCTCACCCGTCCCCTAATCCTAACCCGTACGCTAACACTAACCCGCGCCCTCACACGTACGCTCCCCCTAAAGCGTTGTCGTACCCTCCCCTGGACCCTAAACCGTCTCCGTCCCCTAACCCTAACCCCAGCCCGAACCCTAAGCCTAACTCTTCCACGAAGCCTGACCCTCACCCGTCCCCTAATCCTAACACGTACGCTAACACTAACCCGCGCCCTCACACGTACGCTCCCCCTAAAGTGTTGTCGTACCCTCCCCTGGACCCTAAACCGTCCCCGTCCCCTATCCCTAACCCTAGGGCGAAACCTAGCCCTAACCCTTCACCGAACCCTGACCCTCATCCGTCCCCTAATCCTAACCCATACGCTAACACTAAACCGCGCCCTCACACGTACGCTCCCCCTAAAGCGTTGTCGTACCCTTCCCTGGACCCTAAACCGTCCCCGTCCCCTAACCCTAACCCTAGCCCGAACGCCTACCCTAACCCTTCCCCGAAGCTTGACACTCACCCGTCCTCTAAACCTAACCTGTACGCTAACACTAACCTGCGCCCTCACACGTACGCTCCCCCTAAAGCGTTGTCGTACCCTCCCCTGGACCCTAAACCGTCCCTGACCCCTAACCCTAACCCTAGCCCGAACCCTAACCCTAACCCTTCCCCGAAGCCTGACCCTCACCCGTCCCCTAATCCTAACCCGTACGCTAACACTAACCCACGCCCTCACACGTACGCTCCCCCTAAAGCGTTGTCGTACCCTCCCCTGGACCCTAAACCGTCCCCGTCCCCTAACCCTAACCCTAGCCCGAACCCTAACCCTAACCCTTCCCCGAAGCCTGACCCTCACCCGTCCCATAATCCTAAACCGTACGCTAACACTAACCCGCACCCTCACACGTACGCTCCTCCTAAAGCGTTGTCGTACCCTCCCCTGGACCCTAAACCGTCCCCGTCCCCTAACCCTAACCCTAGCACGAACCCTAAACTTAAACCTTCCTCGAAGCCTGACACACACACGTCCCCTAATCCTAACCCGTACGCTAACACTAACCCGCGCCCTCACACGTACGCTCCCCCTAAAGCGTTGTCGTACCCTCCCCTGGACCCTAAACCGTCCCCGTCCCCTAACCCTAACCCTAGCCCGAACCCTAACCCTAACCCTTCCCCGAAGCCTGACCCTCACCCGTCCCCTAATCCTAACCCGTACGCTAACACTAACCCGCGCCCTCACACGTACGCTCCCCCTAAAGCGTTGTCGTACCCTCCCCTGGACCCTAAACCGTCCCCGTCCCCTAACCCTAACCCTAGCCTGAACCCTAACCCTAACCCTTCCCCGAAGCCTGACCCTCACCCATCCCCTAATCCTAACCCGTACGCTAACACTAACCCGCACCCTCACGCGTACGCTCCCCCTTAAGCGTTGTCGTACCCTCCCCTGGACCCTAAACCGTCCCCGTCCCCTAACCTTAACCCTAGCCCGAACCCTAACCCTAACCCTTCCCCGAAGCCTGACCCTCATCCGTCCCCTAATCCTAACCCGTACGCTAACACTAACCCGCGCCCTCACGCGTACGCTCCCCCTAAAGCGTTGTCGTACCCTCCCCTGGACCCTAAACCGTCCCCGTCCCCTAACCCTAACCCTAGCCCGAACCCTAACCCTAACACTTCCCCGAAGCCTGACCCGCACCCGTCCCCTAATCCTAACCCGTACGCTAACACTAACCCGCGCCCTCACACGTACGCTCCCCCTAACGCGTTGTCGTACCCTCCCCTGGACCCTCAGCCGTCCCCGTCCCCTAACCCTAACCCTAGCCCGAACCCTAAACCTAAACCTTCCCCGAAGCCTGACCCTCACACGTCCCCTAATCCTAACCCGTACGCTAACACTAACCCGCGCCCTCACACGAACGCTCCCCCTAAAGCGTTGTCGTACCCTCCCCTGGACCCTAAACCGTCCCCGTCCCGTAACCCTAACCCTAGCCCGAACCCTAACCCTAACCCTTCCCCGAAGCCTGACCCTCACCCGTCCCATAATCCTAACCCGTATGCTAACACTAACCCGCGCCCTCACACGTACGCTCCACCTAAAGCGTTGTCGTACCCTCCCCTGGACCCTAAACCGTCTCCGTCCCCTAACCCTAACCCTAGCCCGAACCCTAAGCCTAACCCTTCCACGAAGCCTGACCCTCACCCGTCCCATAATCCTAACACGTACGCTAACACTAACCCGCGCCCTCACAGGTACGCTCCCCCTAAAGCGTTGTCGTACCCTCCCCTGGACCCTAAACCGTCCCTGACCCCTAACCCTAACCCTAGCCCGAACCCTAACCCTAACCCTTCCCCGAAGCCTGACCCTCACCCGTCCCCTAATCCTAACCCGTACGCTAACACTAACCCACGCCCTCACACGTACGCTCCCCCTAAAGCGTTGTCGTACCCTCCCCTGGACCCTAAACCGTCCCCGTCCCCTAACCCTAACCCTAGCCCGAACCCTAACCCTAACCCTTCCCCGAAGCCTGACCCTCACCCGTCCCCTAATCCTAACCCATACGCTAACACTAAACCGCGCCCTCACACGTACGCTCCCCCTAAAGCGTTGTCGTACCCTCCCCTGGACCCTAAACCGTCCCCGTCCCCTAACCCTAACCCTAGCACGAACCCTAAACTTAAACCTTCCTCGAAGCCTGACACACACACGTCCCCTAATCCTAACCCGTACGCTAACAATAACCCGCGCCCTCACACGTACGCTCCCCCTAAAGCGTTGTCGTACCCTCCCCTGGACCCTAAACCGTCCCCGTCCCCTAACCCTAACCCTAGCCCGAACCCTAACCCTAACACTTCCCCGAAGCCTGACCATCACCCGTCCCCTAATCCTAACCCGTATGCTAACACTAACCCGCGCCCTCACACGTACGCTCCCCCTAAAGCGTTGTCGTACCCTCCCCTGGACCCTAAACCGTCCCCGTCCCCTAACCCTAACCCTAGCCCGAACCCTAACCCTAACCCTTCCCCGAAGCCTGACCCTCACCCATCCCCTAATCCTAACCCGTACGCTAACACTAACCCGCGCCCTCACGCGTACGCTCCCCCTTAAGCGTTGTCGTACCCTCCCCTGGACCCTAAACCGTCCCCGTCCCCTAACCCTAACCCTAGCCCGAACCCTAACCCTAACCCTTCCCCGAAGCCTGACCCTCACCCGTCCCCTAATCCTAACCCGTACGCTAACACTAACCCGCGCCCTCACGCGTACGCTCCCCCTAAAGCGTTGTCGTACCCTCCCCTGGACCCTAAACCGTCCCCGTCCCCTAACCCTAACCCTAGCCCGAACCCTAACCCTAACACTTCCCCGAAGCCTGACCCGCACCCGTCCCCTAATCCTAAACCGTACGCTAACACTAACCCGCACCCTCACACGTACGCTCCCCCTAAAGCATTGTCGTACCCTCCCCTGGACCCTAAACCGTCCCCGTCCCCTAACCCTAACCCTAGCCCGAACCCTAACCCTAACCCTTCCCCGAAGCCTGACCCTCACCCATCCCCTAATCCTAACCCGTACGCTAACACTAACCCGCGCCCTCACGCGTACGCTCCCCCTTAAGCGTTGTCGTACCCTCCCCTGGACCCTCAACCGTCCCCGTCCCCTAACCCTAACCCTAGCCCGAACCCTAAACCTAAACCTTCCCCGAAGCCTGACCCTCACACGTCCCCTAATCCTAACCCGTACGCTAACACTAACCCGCGCCCTCACACGTACGCTCCCCCTAAAGCGTTGTCGTACCCTCCCCTGGACCCTAAACCGTCCCCGACCCCTAACCCTAACCCTAGCCCGAACCCTAACCCTAACACTTCCCCGAAGCCTGAACCTCACCCGTACCCTAATCCTAACCCGTACGCTAACACTAACCCGCGCCCTCACACGTACGCTCCCCCTAAAGCATTGTCGTACCCTCCCCTGGACCCTAAACCGTCCCCGTCCCCTAACCCTAACCCTAGCCCGAACCCTAACCCTAACCCTTCCCCGAAGCCTGACCCTCACCCGTCCCCTAATCCTAACCCGTACGCTAACACTAACCCGCGCCCTCACACGTACGCTCCCCCTAAAGCGTTGTCGTACCCTCCCCTGGACCCTAAACCGTCCCCATCCCCTAACCCTAACCCTAGCCCGAACCGTAACCCTAACCCTTCCCCGAAGCCTGACCCTCAACCGTCCCTTAACCCTAACCCGTACGCTAACACTAACCCACGCCCTCACACGTACGCTACCCCTAAAGCATTGTCGTACCCTCCCCTTGACCCTAAACCATCCCCGTCCCCTAACCCTAACCCTAGCCCGAACCCTAACCCTAACCCTTCCCCGAAGCCTGACCCTCACCCGTCCCCTAATCCTAACCCGTACGCTAACACTAACCCGCGCCCTCACACGTACGCTCCCCCTAAAGCGTTGTCGTACCCTCCCCTGGACCCTAAACCGTCCCCGTCCCCTAACCCTAACCCTAGCCCGAACCCTAACCCTAACACTTCCCCGAAGCCTGACTCTCACCCGTCCCCTAATCCTAACCCGTACGCTAACACTAACCCGCGCCCTCACACGTACGCTCCCCCTAAAGCGTTGTCGTACCCTCCCCTGGACCCTAAACCGTCCCCGTCCCCTAACCCTAACCCTAGCCCGAACCCTAACCCTAACCCTTCCCCGAAGCCTGACCCTCACCCGTCCCATAATCCTAACCCGTACGCTAACACTAACCCGCGCCCTCACACGTACGCTCCCCCTAAAGCGTTGTCGTACCCTCCCCTGGACCCTAAACCGTCCCCGTCCCCTAACCCTAACCCTAGCCCGAACCCTAAACCTAAACCTTCCCCGAAGCCTGACACACACACGTCCCCTAATCCTAACCCGTTCGCTAACACTAACCCGCGCCCTCACACGTACGCTCCCCCTAAAGCGTTGTCGTACCCTCCCCTGGACCCTAAACCGTCCCCGTCCCCTAACCCTAACCCTAGCCCGAACCCTAACCCTAACCCTTCCCCGAAGCCTGACCCTAACCCGTCCCCTAATCCTAACCCGTACACTAACACTAACCCGCGCCCTCACGCGTACGCTCCCCCTTAAGCGTTGTCGTACCCTCCCCTGGACCCTAAACCGTCCCCGTCCCCTAACCCTAACCCTAGCCCGAACCCTAACCCTAACCCTTCCCCGAAGCCTGACTCTCACCCGTCCCCTAATCCTAACCCGTACGCTAACACTAACCCGCGCCCTCACGCGTATGCTCCCCCTAAAGCGTTGTCGTACCCTCCCCTGGACCCTAAACCGTCCCCGTCCCCTAACATTAACCCTAGCCCGAACCCTAACCCTAACCCTTCCCCGAAGCCTGACCCTCACCCGTCCCCTAATCCTAACCCGTACGCTAACACTAACCCGCGCCCTCACACGTACGCTCCCCCTAAAGCGTTGTCGTACCCTCCCCTGGACCCTAAACCGTCTCCGTCCCCTAACCCTAACCCTAGCCCGAACCCTAAGCCTAACTCTTCCACGAAGCCTGACCCTCACCCGTCCCCTAATCCTAACACGTACGCTAACACTAACCCGCGCCCTCACACGTACGCTCCCCCTAAAGTGTTGTCGTACCCTCCCCTGGACCCTAAACCGTCCCCGTCCCCTATCCCTAACCCTAGGGCGAAACCTAGCCCTAACCCTTCACCGAAGCCTGACCCTCATCCGTCCCCTAATCCTAACCCATACGCTAACACTAAACCGCGCCCTCACACGTACGCTCCCCCTAAAGCGTTGTCGTACCCTTCCCTGGACCCTAAACCGTCCCCGTCCCCTAACCCTAACCCTAGCCCGAACGCCTACCCTAACCCTTCCCCGAAGCTTGACCCTCACCCGTCCTCTAAACCTAACCTGTACGCTAACACTAACCTGCGCCCTCACACGTACGCTCCCCCTAAAGCGTTGTCGTACCCTCCCCTGGACCCTAAACCGTCCCTGACCCCTAACCCTAACCCTAGCCCGAACCCTAACCCTAACCCTTCCCCGAAGCCTGACCCTCACCCGTCCCCTAATCCTAACCCGTACGCTAACACTAACCCACGCCCTCACACGTACGCTCCCCCTAAAGCGTTGTCGTACCCTCCCCTGGACCCTAAACCGTCCCCGTCCCCTAACCCTAACCCTAGCCCGAACCCTAACCCTAACCCTTCCCCGAAGCCTGACCCTCACCCGTCCCATAATCCTAAACCGTACGCTAACACTAACCCGCACCCTCACACGTACACTCCTCCTAAAGCGTTGTCGTACCCTCCCCTGGACCCTAAACCGTCCCCGTCCCCTAACCCTAACCCTAGCACGAACCCTAAACTTAAACCTTCCTCGAAGCCTGACACACACACGTCCCCTAATCCTAACCCGTACGCTAACACTAACCCGCGCCCTCACACGTACGCTCCCCCTAAAGCGTTGTCGTACCCTCCCCTGGACCCTAAACCGTCCCCGTCCCCTAACCCTAACCCTAGCCCGAACCCTAACCCTAACACTTCCCCGAAGCCTGACCATCACCCGTCCCCTAATCCTAACCCGTATGCTAACACTAACCCGCGCCCTCACACGTACGCTCCCCCTAAAGCGTTGTCGTACCCTCCCCTGGACCCTAAACCGTCCCCGTCCCCTAACCCTAACCCTAGCCCGAACCCTAACCCTAACCCTTCCCCGAAGCCTGACCCTCACCCATCCCCTAATCCTAACCCGTACGCTAACACTAACCCGCGCCCTCACGCGTACGCTCCCCCTTAAGCGTTGTCGTACCCTCCCCTGGACCCTAAACCGTCCCCGTCCCCTAACCCTAACCCTAGCCCGAACCCTAACCCTAACCCTTCCCCGAAGCCTGACCCTCACCCGTCCCCTAATCCTAACCCGTACGCTAACACTAACCCGCGCCCTCACGCGTACGCTCCCCCTAAAGCGTTGTCGTACCCTCCCCTGGACCCTAAACCGTCCCCGTCCCCTAACCCTAACCCTAGCCCGAACCCTAACCCTAACACTTCCCCGAAGCCTGACCCGCACCCGTCCCCTAATCCTAAACCGTACGCTAACACTAACCCGCGCCCTCACATGTACGCTCCCCCTAACGCGTTGTCGTACCCTCCCCTGGACCCTCAACCGTCCCCGTCCCCTAACCCTAACCCTAGCCCGAACCCTAAACCTAAACCTTCCCCGAAGCCTGACCCTCACACGTCCCCTAATCCTAACCCGTACGCTAACACTAACCCGCGCCCTCACACGTACGCTCCCCCTAAAGCGTTGTCGTACCCTCCCCTGGACCCTAAACCGTCCCCGACCCCTAACCCTAACCCTAGCCCGAACCCTAACCCTAACACTTCCCCGAAGCCTGAACCTCACCCGTTCCCTAATCCTAACCCGTACGCTAACACTAACCCGCGCCCTCACACGTACGCTCCCCCTAAAGCATTGTCGTACCCTCCCCTGGACCCTAAACCGTCCCCGTCCCCTAACCCTAACCCTAGCCCGAACCCTAACCCTAACCCTTCCCCGAAGCCTGACCCTCACCCGTCCCCTAATCCTAACCCGTACGCTAACACTAACCCGCGCCCTCACACGTACGCTCCCCCTAAAGCGTTGTCGTACCCTCCCCTGGACCCTAAACCGTCCCCATCCCCTAACCCTAACCCTAGCCCGAACCGTAACCCTAACCCTTCCCCGAAGCCTGACCCTCAACCGTCCCTTAACCCTAACCCGTACGCTAACACTAACCCACGCCCTCACACGTACGCTACCCCTAAAGCATTGTCGTACCCTCCCCTTGACCCTAAACCATCCCCGTCCCCTAACCCTAACCCTAGCCCGAACCCTAACCCTAACCCTTCCCCGAAGCCTGACCCTCACCCGTCCCCTAATCCTAACCCGTACGCTAACACTAACCCGCGCCCTCACACGTACGCTCCCCCTAAAGCGTTGTCGTACCCTCCCCTGGACCCTAAACCGTCCCCGTCCCCTAACCCTAACCCTAGCCCGAACCCTAACCCTAACACTTCCCCGAAGCCTGACTCTCACCCGTCCCCTAATCCTAACCCGTACGCTAACACTAACCCGCGCCCTCACACGTACGCTCCCCCTAAAGCGTTGTCGTACCCTCCCCTGGACCCTAAACCGTCCCCGTCCCCTAACCCTAACCCTAGCCCGAACCCTAACCCTAACCCTTCCCCGAAGCCTGACCCTCACCCGTCCCATAATCCTAACCCGTACGCTAACACTAACCCGCGCCCTCACACGTACGCTCCCCCTAAAGCGTTGTCGTACCCTCCCCTGGACCCTAAACCGTCCCCGTCCCCTAACCCTAACCCTAGCCCGAACCCTAAACCTAAACCTTCCCCGAAGCCTGACACACACACGTCCCCTAATCCTAACCCGTTCGCTAACACTAACCCGCGCCCTCACACGTACGCTCCCCCTAAAGCGTTGTCGTACCCTCCCCTGGACCCTAAACCGTCCCCGTCCCCTAACCCTAACCCTAGCCCGAACCCTAACCCTAACCCTTCCCCGAAGCCTGACCCTAACCCGTCCCCTAATCCTAACCCGTACACTAACACTAACCCGCGCCCTCACGCGTACGCTCCCCCTTAAGCGTTGTCGTACCCTCCCCTGGACCCTAAACCGTCCCCGTCCCCTAACCCTAACCCTAGCCCGAACCCTAACCCTAACCCTTCCCCGAAGCCTGACTCTCACCCGTCCCCTAATCCTAACCCGTACGCTAACACTAACCCGCGCCCTCACGCGTATGCTCCCCCTAAAGCGTTGTCGTACCCTCCCCTGGACCCTAAACCGTCCCCGTCCCCTAACATTAACCCTAGCCCGAACCCTAACCCTAACCCTTCCCCGAATCCTGACCCTCACCCGTCCCCTAATCCTAACCCGTACGCTAACACTAACCCGCGCCCTCACACGTACGCTCCCCCTAAAGCGTTGTCGTACCCTCCCCTGGACCCTAAACCGTCTCCGTCCCCTAACCCTAACCCTAGCCCGAACCCTAAGCCTAACTCTTCCACGAAGCCTGACCCTCACCCGTCCCCTAATCCTAACACGTACGCTAACACTAACCCGCGCCCTCACACGTACGCTCCCCCTAAAGTGTTGTCGTACCCTCCCCTGGACCCTAAACCGTCCCCGTCCCCTATCCCTAACCCTAGGGCGAAACCTAGCCCTAACCCTTCACCGAAGCCTGACCCTCATCCGTCCCCTAATCCTAACCCATACGCTAACACTAAACCGCGCCCTCACACGTACGCTCCCCCTAAAGCGTTGTCGTACCCTTCCCTGGACCCTAAACCGTCCCCGTCCCCTAACCCTAACCCTAGCCCGAACGCCTACCCTAACCCTTCCCCGAAGCTTGACCCTCACCCGTCCTCTAAACCTAACCTGTACGCTAACACTAACCTGCGCCCTCACACGTACGCTCCCCCTAAAGCGTTGTCGTACCCTCCCCTGGACCCTAAACCGTCCCTGACCCCTAACCCTAACCCTAGCCCGAACCCTAACCCTAACCCTTCCCCGAAGCCTGACCCTCACCCGTCCCCTAATCCTAACCCGTACGCTAACACTAACCCACGCCCTCACACGTACGCTCCCCCTAAAGCGTTGTCGTACCCTCCCCTGGACCCTAAACCGTCCCCGTCCCCTAACCCTAACCCTAGCCCGAACCCTAACCCTAACCCTTCCCCGAAGCCTGACCCTCACCCGTCCCATAATCCTAAACCGTACGCTAACACTAACCCGCACCCTCACACGTACACTCCTCCTAAAGCGTTGTCGTACCCTCCCCTGGACCCTAAACCGTCCCCGTCCCCTAACCCTAACCCTAGCACGAACCCTAAACTTAAACCTTCCTCGAAGCCTGACACACACACGTCCCCTAATCCTAACCCGTACGCTAACACTAACCCGCGCCCTCACACGTACGCTCCCCCTAAAGCGTTGTCGTACCCTCCCCTGGACCCTAAACCGTCCCCGTCCCCTAACCCTAACCCTAGCCCGAACCCTAACCCTAACCCTTCCCCGAAGCCTGACCCTCACCCGTCCCCTAATCCTAACCCGTACGCTAACACTAACCCGCGCCCTCACACGTACGCTCCCCCTAAAGCGTTGTCGTACCCTCCCCTGGACCCTAAACCGTCCCCGTCCCCTAACCCTAACCCTAGCCTGAACCCTAACCCTAACCCTTCCCCGAAGCCTGACCCTCACCCATCCCCTAATCCTAACCCGTACGCTAACACTAACCCGCACCCTCACGCGTACGCTCCCCCTTAAGCGTTGTCGTACCCTCCCCTGGACCCTAAACCGTCCCCGTCCCCTAACCCTAACCCTAGCCCGAACCCTAACCCTAACCCTTCCCCGAAGCCTGACCCTCACCCGTCCCCTAATCCTAACCCGTACGCTAACACTAACCCGCGCCCTCACGCGTACGCTCCCCCTAAAGCGTTGTCGTACCCTCCCCTGGACCCTAAACCGTCCCCGTCCCCTAACCCTAACCCTAGCCCGAACCCTAACCCTAACACTTCCCCGAAGCCTGACCCGCACCCGTCCCCTAATCCTAACCCGTACGCTAACACTAACCCGCGCCCTCACACGTACGCTCCCCCTAACGCGTTGTCGTACCCTCCCCTGGACCCTCAGCCGTCCCCGTCCCCTAACCCTAACCGTAGCCCGAACCCTAAACCTAAACCTTCCCCGAAGCCTGACCCTCACACGTCCCCTAATCCTAACCCGTACGCTAACCCTAACCCGCGCCCTCACACGAACGCTCCCCCTAAAGCGTTGTCGTACCCTCCCCTGGACCCTAAACCGTCCCCGTCCCCTAACCCTAACCCTAGCCCGAACCCTAAACCTAACCCTTCCCGAAGCCTGACCCTCACCCGTCCCCTTATACTAACCCGTACGCCAACACAAACCCGCGCCCTCACACGTACGCTCCCCCTAAAGCGTTGTCGTACCCTCCCTTGGACCCTAAACCGTCCCCGTCCCCTAACCCTAACCCTAGCCCGAACGCTAACCCTAAACCTTCCCCGAAGCCTGACCCTCACCCGTCCCCTAATCCTAACCCGTACGCTTACACTAACCTGCGCCCTCACACGTACGCTCCCCCTAAAGCGTTGTCGTACCCTCCCCTGGACCCTAAACCGTCCCCGTCTCCTAACCCTAACCCTAGCCCGAACCCTAAGCCTAACACGTCCCCGAAGCCTGACACTCACCCGTCCCCTAATCCTAACCCGTACGCTAACACTAACTGTGCCCTCACACGTACGCTCCCCCTAAAGCACTGTCGTACCCTCCCCTGGACCCTAAACCGTCCCTGTCCCCTAACACTAACCCTAGCCCGAACCCTAACCCTAACCCTTCTCCGAAGCCTGACCCTCACCCGTCCCCTAATCCTAACCCGTACGCTAACACTAACCCGCGCACTCACATGTACGCTCCCCCTAAAGCGTTGTCGTACCCTCCCCTGGACCCTAAACCGTCCCCGTACCCTAACCCTAACCCTAGCCCGAACCCTAACCCTAACCCTTCCCCGAAGCCTGACCCTCACCAGTCCCCTAATCCTAACCCGTACGCTAACACTAACCCGCGCCCTCACGCGTACGCTCCCCCTAAAGCGTTCTCGTACCCTCCCCTGGACCCTAAACCGTCCCCGTCCCCTAACATTAACCCTAGCCCGAACCCTAACCCTAACCCTTCCCCGAAGCCTGACCCTCACCCGTCCCCTAATCCTAACCCGTATGCTAACACTAACCCGCGCCCTCACACGTACGCTCCCCCTAATGCGTTGTCGTACCCTCCCCTGGACCCTAAACCGTCCCCGTCCCGTAACCCTAACCCTAGCCCGAACCCTAACCCTAACCCTTCCCCGAAGCCTGACCCTCACCCGTCCCATAATCCTAACCCGTATGCTAACACTAACCCGCGCCCTCACACGTACGCTCCACCTAAAGCGTTGTCGTACCCTCCCCTGGACCCTAAACCGTCTCCGTCCCCTAACCCTAACCCTAGCCCGAACCCTAAGCCTAACCCTTCCACGAAGCCTGACCCTCACCCGTCCCATAATCCTAACACGTACGCTAACACTAACCCGCGCCCTCACACGTACGCTCCCCCTAAAGCGTTGTCGTACCCTCCCCTGGACCCTAAACCGTCCCTGACCCCTAACCCTAACCCTAGCCCGAACCCTAACCCTAACCCTTCCCCGAAGCCTGACCCTCACCCGTCCCCTAATCCTAACCCGTACGCTAACACTAACCCACGCCCTCACACGTACGCTCCCCCTAAAGCGTTGTCGTACCCTCCCCTGGACCCTAAACCGTCCCCGTCCCCTAACCCTAACCCTAGCCCGAACCCTAACCCTAACCCTTCCCCGAAGCCTGACCCTCACCCGTCCCCTAATCCTAACCCATACGCTAACACTAAACCGCGCCCTCACACGTACGCTCCCCCTAAAGCGTTGTCGTACCCTCCCCTGGACCCTAAACCGTCCCCGTCCCCTAACCCTAACCCTAGCACGAACCCTAAACTTAAACCTTCCTCGAAGCCTGACACACACACGTCCCATAATCCTAACCCGTACGCTAACACTAACCCGCGCCCTCACACGTACGCTCCCCCTAAAGCGTTGTCGTACCCTCCCCTGGACCCTAAACCGTCCCCGTCCCCTAACCCTAACCCTAGCCCGAACCCTAACCCTAACACTTCCCCGAAGCCTGACCCTCACCCGTCCCCTAATCCTAACCCGTATGCTAACACTAACCCGCGCCCTCACACGTACGCTCCCCCTAAAGCGTTGTCGTACCCTCCCCTGGACCCTAAACCGTCCCCATCCCCTAACCCTAACCCTAGCCCGAACCCTAAGCCTAACACGTCCCCGAAGCCTGACACTCACCCGTCCCCTAATCCTAACCCGTACGCTAACACTAACTGTGCCCTCACACGTACGCTCCCCCTAAAGCACTGTCATACCCTCCACTGGACCCTAAACCGTCCCTGTCCCCTAACACTAACCCTAGCCCGAACCCTAACCCTAACCCTTCCCCGAAGCCTGACCCTCACCCGTCCCCTAATCCTAACCCGTACGCTAACACTAACCCGCGCACTCACACGTACGCTCCCCCTAAAGCGTTGTCGTACCCTCCCCTGGACCCTAAACCGTCCCCGTCCCCTAACCCTAACCCTAGCCCGAACCCTAAACCTAACCCTTCCCCGAAGCCTGACCCTCACCAGTCCCCTAATCCTAACCCGTACGCTAACACTAACCCGCGCCCTCACGCGTACGCTCCCCCTAAAGCGTTGTCGTACCCTCCCCTGGACCCTAAACCGTCCCCGTCCCCTAACCCTAACCCTAGCCCGAACCCTAAGCCTAACCCTTCCCCGAAGCCTGACCCTCACCCGTCCCCTAATCCGAACCCGTACGCTAACACTAACCCGCGCCCTCACACGTACGCTCCCCCTAAAGCGTTGTCGTACCCTCCCCTGGACCCTAAACCGTCCCCGTCCCGTAACCCTAACCCTAGCCTGAACCCTAACCCTAACCCTTCCCCGAAGCCTGACCCTCACCCGTCCCATAATCCTAACCCGTATGCTAACACTAACCCGCGCCCTCACACGTACGCTCCACCTAAAGCGTTGTCGTACCCTCCCCTGGACCCTAAACCGTCTCCGTCCCCTAACCCTAACCCTAGCCCGAACCCTAAGCCTAACCCTTCCACGAAGCCTGACCCTCACCCGTCCCCTAATCCTAACACGTACGCTAACACTAACCCGCGCCCTCACACGTACGCTCCCCCTAAAGCGTTGTCGTTCCCTCCCCTGGACCCTAAACCGTCCCCGTCCCCTAACCCTAACCCTAGCCCGAAACCTAAACCTAACCCTTCCCCGAAGCCTGACCCTCACCCGTCCCATAATCCTACCACGTACGCTAACACTAACCCGCGCCCTGACACGTACGCTCCCCCTAAAGCGTTGTCGTACCCTCCCCTGGACCCTAAACCGTCCCCGTCCCCTATCCCTAACCCTAGGGCGAAACCTAGCCCTAACCCTTCATCGAAGCCTGACCCTCATCCGTCCCCTAATCCTAACCCATACGCTAACACTAAACCGCGCCCTCACACGTACGCTCCCCCTAAAGCGATGTCGTACCCTTCCCTGGACCCTAAACCGTCCCCGTCCCCTAACCCTAACCCTAGCCCGAACGCCTACCCTAACCCTTCCCCGAAGCTTGACCCTCACCCGTCCTCTATACCTAACCTGTACGCTAACACTAACCTGCGCCCTCACACGTACGCTCCCCCTAAAGCTTTGTCGTACCCTCCCCTGGACCCTAAACCGTCCCTGACCCCTAACCCTAACCCTAGCCCGAACCCTAACCCTAACCCTTCCCCGAAGCCTGACCCTCACCCGTCCCCTAATCCTAACCCGTACGCTAACACTAACCCGCGCCCTCACACGTACGCTCCCCCTAAAGCGCTGTCGTACCCTCCCCTGCACCCTAAACCGTCCCCGTCCCCTAACCCTAACCCTAGCCCGAACCCTAAGCCTAAACCTTCCCCGAAGCCTGACTCTCACCCGTCCCCTAATCCTAACCCATATGCTAACACTAACCCGCACCCTCACACGTACGCTCCCCCTAAAGTGTTGTCGTACCCTCCCCTGGACCCTAAACCGTCCCCGTCCCCTAACCCTAACCCTAGCCCGAACCCTAACCCTAACCCTTCCCCGAAGCCTGACCCTCACCCATCCCCTAATCCTAACCCGTACGCTAACACTAACCCCCGCCCTCACACGTACGCTGCCCCTAAAATGTTGTCGTACCCTCCCCTGGACCCTAAACCGTCCCCGTCCCCTAACCGTAACCCTAGCCCGAACCCTAACCCTAACACTTCCCCGAAGCCTGACTCTCACCCGTCCCCTAATCCTAACCCGTACGCTAACACTAACCCGCGCCCTAACGCGTACGCTCCCCCTAAAGCGTTGTCGTAGCCTCCCCTGGACCCTAAACCGTCCCTGTCCCCTAACCCTAACCCTAGCCCGAACGCTAACCCTAACCCTTCTCCGAAGCCTGACCCTCACCCGTCCCCTAATCCTAACCCGTACGCTAACACTAACCCACGCCCTCACACGTACGCTCCCCCTAAAGCGTTGTCGTACCCTCCCCTGGACCCTAAACCGTCCCCGTCCCCTAACCCTAACCCTAGCACGAACCCTAAACTTAAACCTTCCCCGAAGCCTGACACACACACGTCCCCTAATCCTAAACCGTACGCTAACACTAACCCGCGCCCTCACACGTACGCTCCCCCTAAAGCGTTGTCGTACCCTCCCCTGGACCCTAAACCGTCCCCGTCCCCTAACCCTAACCCTAGCCCGAACCCTAACCCTAACCCTTCCCCGAAGCATGACCCTCACCCGTCCCCTAATCCTAACCCGTACGCTAACACTAACCCGCGCCCTCACACGTACGCTCCCCCTAAAGCGTTGTCGTACCCTCCCCTGGACCCTAAACCGTCCCCATCCCCTAACCCTAACCCTAGCCCGAACCCTAACCCTAACCCTTCCCCGAAGCCTGACCCTCACCCATCCCCTAATCCTAACCCGTACGCTAACACTAACCCGCGCCCTCACGCGTACGCTCCCCCTTAAGCGTTGTCGTACCCTCCCCTGGACCCTAAACCGTCCCCGTCCCCTAACCCTAACCCTAGCCCGAACCCTAACCCTAACCCTTCCCCGAAGCCTGACCCTCACCCGTCCCCTAATCCTAACCCGTACGCTAACACTAACCCGCGCCCTCACACGTACGCTCCCCCTAAAGCGTTGTCGTACCCTCCCCTGGACCCTAAACCGTCCCCGTCCCCTAACCCTAACACTAGCCCGAACCCTAAACCTAACCCTTCCCCGAAGCTTGACCCTCACCCGTCCCCTAATACTAACCCGTACGCTAACACTAACCCGCGCCCTCACACGTACGCTCCCCCTAAAGCGTTGTCGTACCCTCCCCTGGACCCTAAACCGTCCCCGTCCCCTAACCCTAACCCTAGCCCGAACCCTAAGCCTAACCCTTCCCCGAAGCCTGACCCTCACCCGTCCTCTAATCCTAACCCGTACGCTAACACTAACCTGCGCCCTCACACGTACGCTCCCCCTAAAGCGTTGTCGTACCCTCCCCTGGACCATAAACCGTCCCCGTCCCCTAACCCTAAACCTAGCCCGAACCCTAACCCTAACCCTTCCCCGAAGCCTGACCCTCACCCGTCCCCTAATCCCAAACCGTACGTTAACACTAACCCGCGCCCTCACACGTACGCTCCCCCTAAAGCGTTGTCGTACCCTCCCCTGGACCCTAAACCGTCCCCGTCCCCTAACCCTAACCCTAGCCCGAACCCTAACCCTAACCCTTCCCCGAAGCCTGACCCTCACCCGTCCCCTAATCCTAACCCGTACGCTAACACTAACCCGCGCCCTCACACGTACGCTCCCCCTAAAGCGTTGTCGTACCCTCCTCTGGACTCTAAACCGTCCCCGTCCCCTAACCCTAACCCTAGCCCGAACCCTAAACCTAACCCTTCCCCGAAGCCTGACCCTCACCCGTCCCCTAATCCTAACCCGTACGCTAACACTAACCCGCGCCCTCACGCGTACGCTCCCCCTTAAGCGTTGTCGTACCCTCCCCTGAAACCTAAACCGTCCCCGTCCCCTAACCCTAACCCTAGCCCGAACCCTAACCCTAACCCTTCCCCGAAGCCTGACTCTCACCCGTCCCCTAATCCTAACCCGTACGCTAACACTAACCCGCGCCCTCACACGTACGCTCCCCCTAAAGCGTTGTCGTACCCTCCCCTGAACCCTAAACCGTCCCCGTCCCCTAACCCTAACCCTAGCCCGAACCCTAACCCTAACCCTTCCCCGAAGCCTGACCCTCACCCGTCCCCTAACCCTAAACCGTACGCTAACACTAACCCGCGCCCTCACACGTACACTCCCCCTAAAGCATTGTCGTACCCTCCCCTGGACCCTAAACCGTCCCCGTCCCCTAACCCTAACCCTAGCCCGAACCCTAAACCTAACCCTTCCCCGAAGCCTGACCCTCACCCGTCCCCTAATCCTAACACGTACGCTAACACTAACCCGCGCCCTGACACGTACGCTCCCCCTAAAGCGTTGTCGTACCCTCCCCTGGACCCTAAACCGTCTCCGTCCCCTAACCCTAACCCTAGATCGAACCCTAACCCTAACCCTTCCCCGAAGCCTGACCCTCACCCGTCCCATAATCCTAACCCGTACGCTAACACTAACCCGCGCCCTCACACGTACGCTCCCCCTAAAGCGTTGTCGTACCCTCCCCTGGACCCTAAACCGTCCCCGTCCCCTAACCCTTACCCTAGCCCGAACCCTAAACCTAACCCTTCCCCGAAGCCTGACTCTCACCCGTCCCCTAATCCTAACCCGTACGCTAACACTAACCCGCGCCCTCACGCGTACGCTCCCCCTAAAGCGTTGTCGTACCCTCCCCTGCACCCTAAACCGTCCCCGTCCCCTAACATTAACCCTAGCCCGAACCCTAACCCTAACACTTCCCCGAAGCCGGACCCTCACCCGTCCCCTAACCCTAAACCGTACGCTAACACTAACCCGCGCCCTCACACGTACGCTCCCCCTAAAGCGTTGTCGTACCCTCCCCTGGACCCTAAACCGTCCCCGTCCCCTAACCCTAACCCTAGCCCGAACCCTAAACCTAACCCTTCCCCGAAGCCTGACCCTCATCCGTCCCCTAATTCTAACCAATACGCTATCACTAACCCGCGCCCTCACACGTACGCTCCCCCTAAAGCGTTGTCGTACCCTCCCCTGGACCCTAAACCGTCCCCGTCCCCTAACCCTAACCCTAGCCTGAACCCTAACCCTAACCCTTCCCCGAAGCCTGACACTCACACGTCCCCTAATCCTAACCCGTACGCTAACACTAACCCGCGCCCTCACACGTACACTCCCCCTAAAGTGTTGTCGTACCCTCCCCTTGACCCTAAACCGTCCCCGTCCCCTAACCCTAACCCTAGCCCGAACCCTAACCCTAACCCTTCCCCGAAGCCTGACCCTCACCCGTCCCCTAATCCTAACCCGTACGCTAACACTAACCCGCGCCCTCACACGTACGCTCCCCCTAAAGCATTGTCGTACCCCCCCCTGGACCCTAAGCCGTCCCCGTCCCCTAACCCTAACCCTAGCCCGAACCCTAACCCTAACGCTTCCCCGAAGCCTGACCCTCACCCGTCCCCTAATCCTAACCCGTACGCTAACACTAACCCGCGCCCTCACACGTACGCTCCCCCTAAAGCGTTGTCGTACCCTCCCCTGGACCCTAAACCGTCCCCGACCCCTAACTTTAACCCTAGCCCGAACCCTAACCCTAACCCTTCCCCGAAGCCTGACCCTCACCCGTTCCCTAATCCTAACCCGTACGCTAACACTAACCCGCGCCCTCACACGTACGCTCCCCCTAAAGCGTTGTCGTACCCTCCCCTGGACCCTAAACCGTCCCCGTCCCCTAACCCTAACACTAGCCCGAACCCTAACCCTAACCCTTCCCCGAAGCCTGACCCTCACCCGTCCCCTAATCCTAACCCGTACGCTAACACTAACCCGCGCCCTCACACGTACGCTCCCCCTAAAGCGTTGTCGTACCCTCCCCTGGACCCTAAACCGTCCCCATCTCCTAACCCTAACCCTAGCCCGAACCGTAACCCTAACCCTTCCCCGAAGCCTAACCCTCAACCGTCCCTTAACCCTAACCCGTACGCTAACACTAACCCACGCCCTCACACGTACGCTACCCCTAAAGCATTGTCGTACCCTCCCCTGGACCCTAAACCGTCCCCGTCCCCTAACCCTAACCCTAGCCCGAACCCTAACACTAACCCTTCCCCGAATCCTGACCCTCACCCTTCCCCTAATCCTAACCCGTACGCTAACACTAACCCGCGCCCTCACACATACGCTCCCCCTAAAGCGTTGTCGTACCCTCCCCTGGACCCTAAACCGTCCCCGTCCGACAACCCTAACCCTAGCCCGAACCCTAACCCTAACCCTTCCCCGAAGCCTGACCCTCACCCGTCCCCTAATCCTAACCCGTACGCTAACACTAACCCGCGCCCTCACACGTACGCTCCCCCTAAAGCGTTGTCGTACCCTCCCCTGGACCCTAAACCATCCCCGTCCCCTAACACTAACTCTAGCCCGAACCCTAAACCTAACCCTTCCCCGAAGCCTGACCGTCAACCGTCCCCTAATCCTAACCCGTACGCTAACACTAACCCGCGCCCTCACACGTACGCTCCCCCTAAAGCGTTGTCATACCCTCCCCTGTACCCTAAACCGTCCCCGTCCCCTAACCCTAACCCTAGCCCGAACCCTAAACCTAAACCTTCCCCGAAGCCTGACCCTCACCCATCCCCTAATACTAACCCGTACGCTAACACTAACCCGCGCCCTCACATGTACGCTCCCCCTAAAGCGTTGTTGTAACCTTCCCTGGACCCTAAACCGTCCCCGTCCCCTAACCCTAACCCTAGCCCGAACCTTAACCCTAACACTTCCCCGAAGCCTGACCCTCACCCGTCCCCTAATCCTAGCCCGTACGCTAACACTAACCCGCGCCCTCACACGTATGCTCCCCCTAAAGCGTTGTCGTACCCTCCCCTGGACCCTAAACCGTCCCCGTCCCCTAACCCTAACCCTAGCCCGAACCCTAAGCCTAACCCTTGCCGAAGCCTGACCCTCACCCGTCCCCTAATCCTAACCCGTACGCTAACACTAACCCGCGCCCTCACACGTACGCTCCCCCTAAAGCGTTGTCGTACCCTCCCCTGGACCCTAAACCGTCCCCGTCCCCTAAACCTAACCCTAGCCCGAACCCTAAACCTAACCCTTCCCCGAATCCTGACCCTCACACGTCCCCTAATCCTAACAAGTACGCTAACACTAAACCGCGCCCTCACACGTACGCTCCCCCTAAAGCGTTGTCGTACCCTCCCCTGGACCCTAAAGCTTCCCCGTCCCCTAACCCTAACCCTAGCCCGAACCCTAACCCTAACCCTTCCCCGAAGCCTGACCCTCACCCGTCCCCTATCCCTAAACCGTACGCTAACACTAACCCGCGCCCTCACACGTACGCTCCCCCTAAAGCGTTGTCGTAACCTCTCCTGGACCCTAAACCGTCCCCGTCCCCTAACCCTAAGCCTAGCCCGAACCCTAAACCTAATCCTTCCCCGAAGCCTCACCCTCACCCGTCCCCTAATACTAACCCGTACGCTAACACTAACCCACGCCCTCACACGTACGCTCCCCCTAAAGCGTTGTCGTACCCTCCCCTGGACCCTAAACCGTCCCCGTCCCCTAACCCTAACCCTAGCCCGAACCCTAAGCCTAACCCTTCCCCGAAGCCTGACCCTCACCCGTCCCCTAATCCTAACCATTACGCTAACACTAACCCGCGCCCTCACACGTACGCTCCCCCTAAAGCGTTGTCGTACCCTCCCCTGGACCCTAAACCGTCCCCGTCCCCTAACCCTAACCCTAGCCCGAACCCTAACCCTAACCCTTCCCTGAAGCCTGACCCTCACCCGTCCCCTAATCCGAACCCGTACGATAACACTAACCCACGCCCTCACATGTACGCTCCCCCTAAAGCGTTGTCGTACCCTCCCCTGGACCCTAAACCGTCCCCGTCCCCTAACCCTAACCCTAGCCCGAACCCTAACCCTAACCCTTCCCCGAAGACTGACCCTCACCCGTCCCCTAATCCTAACCCGTACGCTAACACTAACCCGCGCCCTCACACGTACGCTCCCCCTAAAGCGTTGTCGTACCCTCCCCTGGACCCTAAACCGTCCCCGTCCCCTAACCCTAACCCTAGCCCGAACCCTAACCCTAACACTTCCCCGAAGCCTGACCCTCACCCGTCCCCTAATCCTAACCCGTACGCTAACACTAACCCGCGCCCTCACACGTACGCTCCCCCTAAAGCGTTGTCGTACCCTCCCCTGGACCCTAAACCTTCTCCGTCCCCTAACCCTAACCGTAGCCCGAACCCTAACCCTAACACTTCCCCGAAGCCTGACCCTCACCTGTCCCCTAATCCTAACCCGTACGCTAACACTAACCCGCGCCCTCACACGTTCGCTCCCCCTAAAGCGTTGTCGTACCCTCCCCTGGACCCTAAACCGTCCCCGTCCCCTAACGCTAACCCTATCCCGAACCCTAACCCTAACACTTCCTTGAAGCCTGACCCTCACCCGTCTCCTAATCCTAACCCGTACGCTAACACTAACCCGCGCCCTCACACGTACGCTCCCCCTAAAGCGTTGTCGTACCCTCCCCTGACCCTAAACCGTCCCCGTCCCCTAACCCTAACCCTAGCCCGAACCCTAACCCTAACCCTTCCCCGAAGCCTGACCCTCACCCGTCCCCTAATCCTAACCCGTACACTAACACTAACCTGCGCCCTCACGCGTACGCTACCCCTAAAGCGTTGTCGTACCCTCCCCTGGACCCTAAACCGTCTCCGTCCCCTAACCCTAACCGTAGCCCGAACCCTAAGCCTAACCCTTCACCGAAGCCTGACCCTCACCCGTCCCCTAATCCTAACCCGTACGCTAACACTAACCCGCGCCCTTACACGTAAGCTCCCCCTAAAGCGTTGTCGTACCCTCCCCTGGACCCTAAACCGTCCCCGTCCCCTAACCCTAACCCTAGCCCGAAACCTAAACCTAACCCTTCCCCGAAGCCTGACCCTCACCCGTCCCATAATCCTAACACGTACGCTAACACTAACCCGCGCCCTCACACGTACGCTCCCCCTAAAGTGTTGTCGTACCCTCCCCTGGACCCTAAACCGTCCCCGTCCCCTATCCCTAACCCTAGGGCGAAACCTAGCCCTAACCCTTCACCGCAGCCTGACCCTCATCCGTCCCCTAATCCTAACCCATACGCTAACACTAAACCGCGCCCTCACACTTACGCTCCCCCTAAAGCGATGTCGTACCCTTCCCTGGACCCTAAACCGTCCCCGTCCCCTAACCCTAACCGTAGCCCGAACGCCTACCCTAACCCTTCCCCGAAGCTTGACCCTCACCCGTCCTCTAAACCTAACCTGTACGCTAACACTAACCTGCGCCCTCACACGTACGCTCCCCCTAAAGCGTTGTCGTACCCTCCCCTGGACCCTAAACCGTCCCTGACCCCTAACCCTAACCCTAGCCCGAACCCTAACCCTAACCCTTCCCCGAAGCCTGACCCTCACCCGTCCCCTAAACCTAACCCGTACGCTAACACTAACCCACGCCCTCACACGTACGCTCCCCCTAAAGCGTTTTCGTACCCTCCCCTGGACCCTAAACCGTCCCCGTCCCCTAACCCTAACCCTAGCCCGAACCCTAACCCTAACCCTTCCCCGAAGCCTGACCCTCACCCGTCCCATAATCCTAAACCGTACGCTAACACTAACCCGCACCCTCACACGTACGCTCCCCCTAAAGCGTTGTCGTACCCTCCCCTGGACCCTAAACCGTCCCCGTCCCCTAACCCTAACCCTAGCCCGAACCCTAACCCTAACCCTTCCCCGAAGCCTGACCCTCACCCGTCCCCTAATCCTAACCCGTACGCTAACACTAACCCGCGCCCTCACACGTACGCTCCCCCTAAAGCGTTGTCGTACCCTCCCCTGGACCCTAAACCGTCCCCGTCCCCTAACCCTAACCCTAGCCCGAACCCTAACCCTAACCCTTCCCCGAAGCCTGACCCTCACCCATCCCCTAATCCTAACCCGTACGCTAACACTAACCCGCGCCCTCACGCGTACGCTCCCCCTTAAGCGTTGTCGTACCCTCCCCTGGACCCTAAACCGACCCCGTCCCCTAACCCTAACCCTAGCCCGAACCCTAACCCTAACCCTTCCCCGAAGCCTGACCCTCACCCGTCCCATAATCCTAAACCGTACACTAACACTAACCCGCACCCTCACACGTACGCTCCCCCTAAAGCGTTGTCGTACTCTCCCCTGGACCCTAAACCGTCCCCGTCCCCTAACCCTAACCCTAGCCCGAACCGTAAACCTAACCCTTCCCCGAAGCCTGACCCTCAACCGTCCCCTAACCCTAACCCGTACGCTAACACTAACCCGCGCCCTCACGCGTACGCTCCCCCTAAAGCGTTGTCGTACCCTCCCCTGGACCCTAAACCGTCCCCGTCCCCTAACCCTAACCCTAGACCGAACCCTAAACCTAACCCTTCCCCGAAGCCTGACCCTCACCAGTCCCCTAATCCTAACCAATACGCTATCACTAACCCGCGCCCTCACACGTACGCTCCCCCTAAAGCGTTGTCGTACCCTCCCCTGGACCCTAAACCGTCCCCGTCCCCTAACCCTAACCCTAGCCTGAACCCTAACCCTAACCCTTCCCCGAAGCCTGACACTCACACGTCCCCTAATCCTAACCCGTACGCTAACACTAACCCGCGCCCTCACACGTACGCTCCCCCTAAAGTGTTGTCGTACCCTCCCCTTGACCCTAAACCGTCCCCGTCCCCTAACCCTAACCCTAGCCCGAATCCTAACCCTAACCCTTCCCCGAAGCCTGACCCTCACCCGTCCCCTAATCCTAACCCGTACGCTAACACTAACCCGCGCCCTCACACGTATGCTCCCCCTAAAGCGTTGTCGTACCCTCCCCTGGACCCTAAACCGTCCCCATCCCCTATCCCTAACCCTAGCCCGAACCCTAAGCCTAACACGTCCCCGAAGCCTGACACTCACCCGTCCCCTAATCCTAACCCGTACGCTAACACTAACTGTGCCCTCACACGTACGCTCCCCCTAAAGCACTGTCATACCCTCCCCTGGACCCTAAACCGTCCCTGTCCCCTAACACTAACCGTAGCCCGAACCCTAACCCTAAGCCTTCCCCGAAGCCTGACCCTCACCCGTCCCCTAATCCTATCCCGTACGCTAACACTAACCCGCGCACTCACACGTACGCTCCCCCTAAAGCGTTGTCGTACCCTCCCCTGGACCCTAAACCGTCCCCGTCCCCTAACCCTAACCCTAGCCCGAACCCTAAACCTAACCCTTCCCCGAAGCCTGACCCTCACCAGTCCCCTAATCCTAACCCGTACGCTAACACTAACCCGCGCCCTCACGCGTACGCTCCCCCTAAAGCATTGTCGTACCCTCCCCTGGACCCTAAACCGTCCCCGTCCCGTAACCCTAACCCTAGCCCGAACCCTAACCCTAACCCTTCCCCGAAGCCTGACCCTCACCCGTCCCATAATCCTAACCCGTATGCTAACACTAACCCGCGCCCTCACACGTACGCTCCAACTAAAGCGTTGTCGTACCCTCCCCTGGACCCTAAACCGTCTCCGTCCCCTAACCCTAACCCTAGCCCGAACCCTAAGCCTAACCCTTCCACGAAGCCTGACCCTCACCCGTCCCCTAATCCTAACACGTACGCTAACAATAACCCGCGCCCTCACACGTACGCTCCCCCTAAAGCGTTGTCGTACCCTCCCCTGGACCCTAAACCGTCCCCGTCCCCTAACCCTAACCCTAGCCCGAAACCTAAACCTAACACTTCCCCGAAGCCTGACCCTCACCCGTCCCATAATCCTACCACGTACGCTAACACTAACCCGCACCCTCACACGTACGCTCCCCCTAAAGCGTTGTCGTACCCTTCCCTGGACCCTAAACCGTCCCCGTCCCCTAACCCTAACCCTAGCCCGAACGCCTACCCTAACCCTTCCCCGAAGCTTGACCCTCACCCGTCCTCTATACCTAACCTGTACGCTAACACTAACCTGCGCCCTCACACGTACGCTCCCCCTAAAGCGTTGTCGTACCCTCCCCTGGACCCTAAACCGTCCCCGTCCCCTAACCCTAACCCTAGCCCGAACCCTAACCCTAACCCTTCCCCGAAGCCTGACCCTCACCCGTCCCATAATCCTAAACCGTACGCTAACACTAACCCGCACCCTCACACGTACGCTCCCCCTAAAGCGTTGTCGTACTCTCCCCTGGACCCTAAACCGTCCCCGTCCCCTAACCCTAACCCTAGCCCGAACCGTAAACCTAACCCTTCCCCGAAGCCTGACCCTCAACCGTCCCCTAACCCTAACCCGTACGCTAACACTAACCCGCGCCCTCACGCGTACGCTCCCCCTAAAGCGTTGTCGTACCCTCCCCTGGACCCTAAACCGTCCCCGTACCCTAACCCTAACCCTAGACCGAACCCTAAACCTAACCCTTCCCCGAAGCCTGACCCTCACCAGTCCCCTAATCCTAACCCGTACGCTAACACTAACCCGCGCCCTCACGCGTACGCTCCCCCTAAAGCGTTGTCGTACCCTCCCCTGGACCCTAAACCGTCCCCGTCCCCTAACCCTAACCCAAGCCCGAACGCTAACCCTAACCCTTCCCCGAAGCCTGACCCTCACCCGTCCCCTAATCCTAACCCGTACGCTAACACTAACCCACGCCCTCACACGTACGCTCCCCCTAAAGCGTTGTCGTACCCTCCCCTGGACCCTAAACCGTCCCCGTCCCCTAACCCTAACCCTAGCACGAACCCTAAACTTAAACCTTCCCCGAAGCCTGACACACACACGTCCCCTAATCCTAAACCGTACGCTAACACTAACCCGCGCCCTCACACGTACGCTCCCCCTAAAGCGTTGTCGTACCCTCCCCTGGACCCTAAACCGTCCCCGTCCCCTAACCCTAACCCTAGCCCGAACCCTAACCCTAACCCTTCCCCGAAGCATGACCCTCACCCGTCCCCTAATCCTAACCCGTACGCTAACACTAACCCGCGCCCTCACACGTACGCTCCCCCTAAAGCGTTGTCGTACCCTCCCCTGGACCCTAAACCGTCCCCATCACCTAACCCTAACCCTAGCCCGAACCCTAACCCTAACCCTTCCCCGAAGCCTGACACTCACCCATCCCCTAATCCTAACCCGTACGCTAACACTAACCCGCACCCTCACGCGTACGCTCCCCCTTAAGCGTTGTCGTACCCTCCCCTGGACCCTAAACCGTCTCCGTCCCCTAACCCTAACCCTAGACCGAACCCTAACCCTAACCCTTCCCCGAAGCCTGACCCTCACCCGTCCCATAATCCTAACCCGTACGCTAACACTAACCCGCGCCCTCACACGTACGCTCCCCCTAAAGCGTTGTCGTACCCTCCCCTGGACCCTAAACCGTCCCCGTCCCCTAACCCTTACCCTAGCCCGAACCGTAAACCTAACCCTTCCTCGAAGCCTGACTCTCACCCGTCCCCTAATCCTAACCCGTACGCTAACACTAACCCGCGCCCTCACGCGTACGCTCCCCCTAAAGCGTTGTCGTACCCTCCCCTGCACCCTAAACCGTCCCCGTCCCCTAACATTAACCCTAGCCCGAACCCTAACCCTAACACTTCCCCGAAGCCTGACCCTCACCCGTCCCCTAACCCTAAACCGTACGCTAACACTAACCCGCACCCTCACACGTACGCTCCCCCTAAAGCATTGTCGTACCCTCCCCTGGACCCTAAACCGTCCCCGTCCCCTAACCCTAACCCTAGCCCGAACCCTAAACCTAACCCTTCCCCGAAGCCTGACCCTCATCCGTCCCCTAATCCTAACCAATACGCTATCACTAACCCGCACCCTCACACGTACGCTCCCCCTAAAGCGTTGTCGTACCCTCCCCTGGACCCTAAACCGTCCCCGTCCCCTAACCCTAACCCTAGCCTGAACCCTAACCCTAACCCTTCCCCGAAGCCTGACACTCACACGTCCCCTAATCCTAACCCGTACGCTAACACTAACCCGCGCCCTCACACGTACACTCCCCCTAAAGTGTTGTCGTACCCTCCCCTTGACCCTAAACCGTCCCCGTCCCCTAACCCTAACCCTAGCCCGAACCCTAACCCTAACCCTTCCCCGAAGCCTGACCCTCACCCGTCCCCTAATCCTAACCCGTACGCTAACACTAACCCGCGCCCTCACACGTACGCTCCCCCTAAAGCGTTGTCGTACCCCCCCCTGGACCCTAAGCCGTCCCCGTCCCCTAACCCTAACCCTAGCCCGAACCCTAACCCTAACCCTTCCCCGAAGCCTGACCCTCACCCGTCCCCTAATCCTACCCCGTACGCTAACACTAACCCGCGCCCTCACACGTACGCTCCCCCTAAAGCGTTGTCGTACCCTCCCCTGGACCCTAAACCGTCCCCGACCCCTAACCCTAACCCTAGCCCGAACCGTAACCCTAACCCTTCCCCGAAGCCTGACCCTCACCCGTTCCCTAATCCTAACCCGTACGCTAACACTAACCCGCGCCCTCACACGTACGCTCCCCCTAAAGCGTTGTCGTACCCTCCCCTGGACCCTAAACCGTCCCCGTCCCCTAACCCTAACAATAGCCCGAACCCTAACCCTAACCCTTCCCCGAAGCCTGACCCTCACCCGTCCCCTAATCCTAACCCGTACGCTAACACTAACCTGCGCCCTCACACGTACGCTCCCCCTAAAGCGTTGTCGTACCCTCCCCTGGACCCTAAACCGTCCCCATCCCCTAACCCTAACCCTAGCCCGAACCGTAACCCTAACCCTTCCCCGAAGCCTGACCCTCACCCGTCCCTTAACCCTAACCCGTACGCTAACACTAACCCACGCCCTCACACGTACGCTACCCCTAAAGCATTGTCGTACCCTCCCCTGGACCCTAAACCGTCCCCGTCCCCTAACCCTAAACCTAGCCCGAACCCTAACACTAACCCTTCCCCGAAGCCTGACCCTCACCCGTCCCCTAATCCTAACCCGTACGCTAACACTAACCCGCGCCCTCACACGTACGCTCCCCCTAAAGCGTTGTCGTACCCTCCCCTGGACCCTAAACCGTCCCCGTCCCCTAACCCTAACCCTAGCCCGAACCCTAACCCTAAATCTTCCCCGAAGCCTGACACTCACCCGTCCCCTAATCCTAACCCGTACGCTAACACTAACCCGCGCCCTCACACGTACGCTCCCCCTAAAGCGTTGTCGTACCCTCCCCTGGACCCTAAACCATCCCCGTCCCCTAACACTAACTCTAGCCCGAACCCTAACCCTAACCCTTCCCCGAAGCCTGACCCTCACCCGTCCCCTAATCCTAACCCGTACGCTAACACTAACCCGCGCCCTCACACGTACGCTCCCCCTAAAGCGTTGTCATACCCTCCCCTGTACCCTAAACCGTCCCCGTCCCCTAACCCTAACCCTAGCCCGAACCCTAAAACTAAACCTTCCCCGAAGCCTGACCCTCACACGTCCCCTAATCCTAACAAGTACGCTAACACTAACCCGCGCCCTCACACGTACGCTCCCCCTAAAGCGTTGTCGTACCCTCCCCTGGACCCTAAAGCTTCCCCGTCCCCTAACCCTAACCCTAGCCCGAACCCTAACCCTAACCCTTCCCCGAAGCCTGACCCTCACCCGTCCCCTAACCCTAAACCGTACGCTAACACTAACCCGCGCCCTCACACGTACGCTCCCCCTAAAGCGTTGTCGTAACCTCCCCTGGACCCTAAACCGTCCCCGTCCCCTAACCCTAACCCTAGCCCGAACCATAAACCTAATCCTTCCCCGAAGCCTGACCCACACCCGTCCCTTAATACTAACCCGTACGCTAACACTAACCCGCGCCCTCACATGTACGCTCCCCCTAAAGCGTTGTCGTAACCTTCCCTGGACCCTAAACCGTCCCCGTCCCCTAACCCTAACCCTACCCCGAACCCTAACCCTAAACCTTCCCCGAAGCCTGACCCTCACCCGTCCCCTAATCCTAGCCCGTACGCTAACACTAACCCGCGCCCTCACACGTATGCTCCCCCTAAAGCGTTGTCGTACCCTCCCCTGCACGCTAAACCGTCCCCGTCCCCTAACCCTAACCCTAGCCCGAACCCTAAGCCTAACCCTTGCCGAAGCCTGACCCTCACCCGTCCCCTAATCCTAACCCGTACGCTAACACTAACCCGCGCCCTCACACGTACGCTCCCCCTAAAGCGTTGTCGTACCCTCCCCTGGACCCTAAACCGTCCCCGTCCCCTAACCCTAACCCTAGCCCGAACCCTAAACCTAACCCTTCCCCGAATCCTGACCCTCACACGTCCCCTAATCCTAACAAGTACGCTAACACTAAACCGCGCCCTCACACGTACGCTCCCCCTAAAGCGTTGTCGTACCCTCCCCTGGACCCTAAAGCTTCCCCGTCCCCTAACCCTAACCCTAGCCCGAACCCTAACCCTAACCCTTCCCCGAAGCCTGACCCTCACCCGTCCCCTATCCCTAAACCGTACGCTAACACTAACCCGCGCCCTCACACGTACGCTCCCCCTAAAGCATTGTCGTAACCTCCCCTGGACCCTAAACCGTCCCCGTCCCCTAACCCTAACCCTAGCCCGAACCCTAAACCTAATCCTTCCCCGAAGCCTGACCCTCACCCGTCCCCTAATCCTAACCATTACGCTAACACTAACCCGCGCCCTCACACGTACGCTCCCCCTAAAGCGTTGTCGTACCCTCCCCTGGACCCTAAACCATCCCCGTCCCCTAACCCTAACCCTAGCCCGAACCCTAACCCTAACCCTTCCCTGAAGCCTGACCCTCACCCGTCCCCTAATCCGAACCCGTACGATAACACTAACCCGCGCCCTCACACGTACGCTCCCCCTAAAGCGTTGTCGTACCCTCCCCTGGACCCTAAACCGTCCCCGTCCCCTAACCCTAACCCTAGCCCGAACCCTAACCCTAACCCTTCCCCGAAGCCTGACCCTCACCCGTCCCCTAATCCTAACCCGTACGCTAACACTAACCCGCGCCCTCACACGTACGCTGCCCCTAAAGTGTTGTCGTACCCTCCCCTGGACCCTAAACCGTCCCCGTCCCCTAACCCTAACCCTTGCCCGAACCCTAACCCTAACCCTTCCCCGAAGCCTGACCCTCACCCGTCCCCTAATCCTAACCCGTACGCTAACACTAACCCGCGCCCTCACACGTACGCTCCCCCTAAAGCGTTGTCGTACCCTCCCCTGGACCCTAAACTGTCCCCGTCCCCTAACCCTAACCCTAGCCCGAACCCTATCCCTAACCCTTCCCCGAAGCCTGACCCTCACCCGTCCCCTAATCCTAACCCTTACGCTAACACTAACCCGCGCCCTCACACGTACGCTCCCCCTAAAGCGTTGTCGTACCCTCCCCTGGACCCTAAACCGTCCCCGTCCCCTAACCTTAACCCTAGCCCGAACCCTAACCCTAACCGTTCCCCGAAGCCTGACCCTCACCCGTCCCCTAATCCTAACCCGTACGCTAACACTAACCCGCGCCCTCACGCGTACGCTCCCCCTAAAGCGTTGTCGTACCCTCCCCTGGACCCTAAACCGTCTCCGTCCCCTAACCCTAACCTTAGCCCGAACCCTAAGCCTAACCCTTCCCCGAAGCCTGACCCTCACCCGTCCCCTAATCCTAACCCGTACGCTAACACTAACCCGCGTCCTCACACGTACGCTCCCCCTAAAGCGTTGTCTTACCCTCCCCTGGACCCTAAACCGTCCCCGTCCCCTAACCCTAACCCTAGCCCGAACCCTATCCCTAACCCTTCCCCGAAGCCTGACCCTCACCCGTCCCCTAATCCTAACCCGTACGCTAACACTAACCCGCGCCCTTACACGTACGCTCCCCCTAAAGCGTTGTCGTACCCTCCCCTGGACCCTAAACCGTCCCCGTCCCCTAACCCTAACCCTAGCCCGAACCCTAACCCTAACCCTTCCCCGAAGCCTGACCCTCTCCCGTCCCCTAATCCTAACCCGTACGCTAACACTAACCCGCGCCCTCACACGTACGCTCCCCCTAAAGGGTTGTCGTACACTGCCCTGGACCCTAAACCGTCCCCGTCCCCTAACCTTAACCCTAGCCCGAACCCTAAGCCTAACGCTTCCACGAAGCCTGACCCTCACCCGTCCCCTAATCCTAACCCGTACGCTAACACTAACCCGCGCCCTCACACGTACGCTCCCCCTAAAGCGTTGTCGTACCCTCCCCTGGACCCTAAACCGTCCCCGTCCCCTAACCTTAACCCTAGCCCGAACCCTAACCCTAAAACTTCCCCGAAGCCTGACCCTCACCCGTCCCCTAATCCTAACCCGTACGCTAACACTAACCCGCGCCCTCACACGTACGCTCCCCCTAAAGCGTTGTCGTACCCCCCCCTGGACCCTAAGCCGTCCCCGTCCCCTAACCCTAACCCTAGCCCGAACCCTAACCCTAACCCTTCCCGGAAGCCTGACCCTCACCCGTCCCCTAATCCTAACCCGTACGCTAACACTAACCCGCGCCCTCACACGTACGCTCCCCCTAAAGCGTTGTCGTACCCTCCCCTGGACCCTAAACCGTCCCCGACCCCTAACCCTAACCCTAGCCCGAACCCTAACCCTAACCCTTCCCCGAAGCCTGAACCTCACCCGTTCCCTAATCCTAACCCGTACGCTAACACTAACCCGCGCCCTCACACGTACGCTCCCCCTAAAGCGTTGTCGTACCCTCCCCTGGACCCTAAACCGTCCCCGTCCCCTAACCCTAACCCTAGCCCGAACCCTAACCCTAACCGTTCCCCGAAGCCTGACCCTCACCCGTCCCCTAATCCTAACCCGTACGCTAACACTAACCCGCGCCCTCACACGTACGCTCCCCCTAAAGCGTTGTCGTACCCTCCCCTGGACCCTAAACCGTCTCCGTCCCCTAACCCTAACCCTAGCCCGAACCCTAAGCCTAACTCTTCCACGAAGCCTGACCCTCACCCGTCCCCTAATCCTAACCTGTACGCTAACACTAACCCGCACCCTCACACGTACGCTCCCCCTAAACCGTTGTCGTACCCTCCCCTGGACCCTAAACCGTCCCCGTCCCCTAACCCTAACCCTAGCCCGAAACCTAAACCTAACCCTTCCCCGAAGCCGGACCCTCACCCGTCCCATAATCCTAACACGTACGCTAACACTAACCCGCGCCCTCACACGTACGCTCCCCCTAAAGTGTTGTCGTACCCTCCCCTGGACCCTAAACCGTCCCCGTCCCCTATCCCTAACCCTAGGGCGAAACCTAGCCCTAACCCTTCACCGAAGCCTGACCCTCATCCGTCCCCTAATCCTAACCCATACGCTAACACTAAACCGCGCCCTCACACTTACACTCCCCCTAAAGCGATGTCGTACCCTTCCCTGGACCCTAAACCGTCCCCGTCCCCTAACCCTAACCCTAGCCCGAACGCCTACCCTAACCCTTCCCCGAAGCTTGACCCTCACCCGTCCTCTAAACCTAACCTGTACGCTAACACTAACCTGCGCCCTCACACGTACGCTCCCCCTAAAGCGTTGTCGTACCCTCCCCTGGACCCTAAACCGTCCCTGACCCCTAACCCTAACCCTAGCCCGAACCCTAACCCTAACCCTTCCCCGAAGCCTGACCCTCACCCGTCCCCTAATCCTAACCCGTACGCTAACACTAACCCACGCCCTCACACGAACGCTCCCCCTAAAGCTTTGTCGTACCCTCCCCTGGACCCTAAACCGTCCCCGTCCCCTAACCCTAACCCTAGCCCGAACCCTAACCCTAACCCTTCCCCGAAGCCTGACCCTCACCCGTCCCATAATCCTAAACCGTACGCTAACACTAACCCGCACCCTCACACGTACGCTCCCCCTAAAGCGTTGTCGTACCCTCCCCTGGACCCTAAACCGTCCCCGTCCCCTAACCCTAACCCTAGCACGAACCCTAAACTTAAACCTTCCTCGAAGCCTGACACACACACGTCCCCTAATCCTAACCCGTACGCTAACACTAACCCGCGCCCTCACACGTACGCTCCCCCTAAAGCGTTGTCGTACCCTCCCCTGGACCCTAAACCGTCCCCGTCCCCTAACCCTAACCCTAGCCCGAACCCTATCCCTAACCCTTCCCCGAAGCCTGACCCTCACCCGTCCCCTAATCCTAACCCGTACGCTAACACTAACCCGCGCCCTCACACGTACGCTCCCCCTAAAGCGTTGTCGTACCCTCCCCTGGACCCTAAACCGTCCCCGTCCCCTAACCTTAACCCTAGCCCGAACCCTAACCCTAACCCTTCCCCGAAGCCTGACCCTCACCCGTCCCCTAATCCTAACCCGTACGCTAGCACTAACCCGCGCCCTCACACGTACGATCCCCCTAAAGCGTTGTCGTACCCTCCCCTGGACCCTTAACCGTCCCCGTCCCCTAACACTGACCCTAGCCCGAACCCTAAGCCTAACCCTTCCCCGAAGCCTGACCCTCACCCGTCCCCTAATCCTAACCGGTACGCTAACACTAACCCGCGCCCTCACACGTACGCTCCCCCTAAAGCGTTGTCGTACCCTCCCCTGGTCCCTAAACCGTCCCCGTCCCCTAACCCTAACCCTAGCCCGAACCCTAACCCTAACCCTTCCTTGAAGCCTGACCCTCTCCCGTCCCCTAATCCTAACCCGTACGCTAACACTAACCCGCGCCCTCACACGTACGCTCCCCCTAAAGCGTTGTCGTACCCTCCCCTGACCCTAAACCGTCCCCGTCCCCTAACCCTAACCCTAGCCCGAACCCTAACCCTAACCCTTCCCCGAAGCCTGACCCTCACCCGTCCCCTAATCCTAACCCGTACGCTAACACTAACCTGCGCCCTCACGCGTACGCTACCCCTAAAGCGTTGTCGTACCCTCCCCTGGACCCTAAACCGTCTCCGTCCCCTAACCCTAACCCTAGCCCGAACCCTAAGCCTAACACTTCCCCGAAGCCTGACCCTCACCCGTCCCCTAATCCTAACCCGTACGCTAACACTAACCCGCGCCCTTACACGTACGCTCCCCCTAAAGCGTTGTCGTACCCTCCCCTGGACCCTAAACCGTCCCCATCCCCTAACCCTAACCCTAGCCCGAACCCTAACCCTAACCCTTCCCCGAAGCCTGACCCTCTCCCGTCCCCTAATCCTAACACGTACGCTAACACTAACCCGCGCCCTCACACGTACGCTCCCCCTAAAGGGTTGTCGTACACTGCCCTGGACCCTAAACCGTCCCCGTCCCCTAACCTTAACCCTAGCCCGAAACCTAAGCCTAACGCTTCCACGAAGCCTGACCCTCACCCGTCCCCTAATCCTAACCCGTACGCTAACACTAACCCGCGCCCTCACACGTACGCTCCCCCTAAAGCGTTGTCGTACCCTCCCCTGGACCCTAAACCGTCCCCGTCCCCTAACCTTAACCCTAGCCCGAACCCTAACCCTAACCCTTCCCCGAAGCCTGACCCTCACCCGTCCCCTAATCCTAACCCGTACGCTAACACTAACCCGCGCCCTCACACGTACGCTCCCCCTAAAGCGTTGTCGTACCCCCCCCTGGACCCTAAGCCGTCCCCGTCCCCTAACCCTAACCCTAGCCCGAACCCTAACCCTAACCCTTCCCGGAAGCCTGACCCTCACCCGTCCCCTAATCCTAACCCGTACGCTAACACTAACCCGCGCCCTCACACGTACGCTCCCCCTAAAGCGTTGTCGTACCCTCCCCTGGACCCTAAACCGTCCCCGACCCCTAACCCTAACCCTAGCCCGAACCCTAACCCTAACCCTTCCCCGAAGCCTGAACCTCACCCGTTCCCTAATCCTAACCCGTACGCTAACACTAACCCGCGCCCTCACACGTACGCTCCCCCTAAAGCGTTGTCGTACCCTCCCCTGGACCCTAAACCGTCCCCGTCCCCTAACCCTAACCCTAGCCCGAACCCTAACCCTAACCGTTCCCCGAAGCCTGACCCTCACCCGTCCCCTAATCCTAACCCGTACGCTAACACTAACCCGCGCCCTCACACGTACGCTCCCCCTAAAGCGTTGTCGTACCCTCCCCTGGACCCTAAACCGTCTCCGTCCCCTAACCCTAACCCTAGCCCGAACCCTAAGCCTAACTCTTCCACGAAGCCTGACCCTCACCCGTCCCCTAATCCTAACCTGTACGCTAACACTAACCCGCGCCCTCACACGTACGCTCCCCCTAAACCGTTGTCGTACCCTCCCCTGGACCCTAAACCGTCCCCGTCCCCTAACCCTAACCCTAGCCCGAAACCTAAACCTAACCCTTCCCCGAAGCCGGACCCTCACCCGTCCCATAATCCTAACACGTACGCTAACACTAACCCGCGCCCTCACACGTACGCTCCCCCTAAAGTGTTGTCGTACCCTCCCCTGGACCCTAAACCGTCCCCGTCCCCTATCCCTAACCCTAGGGCGAAACCTAGCCCTAACCCTTCACCGAAGCCTGACCCTCATCCGTCCCCTACTCCTAACCCATACGCTAACACTAAACCGCGCCCTCACACTTACGCTCCCCCTAAAGCGATGTCGTACCCTTCCCTGGACCCTAAACCGTCCCCGTCCCCTAACCCTAACCCTAGCCCGAACGCCTACCCTAACCCTTCCCCGAAGCTTGACCCTCACCCGTCCTCTAAACCTAACCTGTACGCTAACACTAACCTGCGCCCTCACACGTACGCTCCCCCTAAAGCGTTGTCGTACCCTCCCCTGGACCCTAAACCGTCCCTGACCCCTAACCCTAACCCTAGCCCGAACCCTAACCCTAACCCTTCCCCGAAGCCTGACCCTCACCCGTCCCCTAATCCTAACCCGTACGCTAACACTAACCCACGCCCTCACACGTACGCTCCCCCTAAAGCGTTGTCGTACCCTCCCCTGGACCCTAAACCGTCCCCGTCCCCTAACCCTAACCCTAGCCCGAACCCTAACCCTAACCCTTCCCCGAAGGCTGACCCTCACCCGTCCCCTAATCCTAACCCGTACGCTAACA
The DNA here is from genome assembly GCF_964374135.1 of Grampus griseus. Classification (NCBI taxonomy): domain Eukaryota; kingdom Metazoa; phylum Chordata; class Mammalia; order Artiodactyla; family Delphinidae; genus Grampus; species Grampus griseus. Next base: position 104,029 of record NW_028132987.1, on the reverse strand, counting down.
GTAACCCGCGCCCTCACACGTACGCTCCCCCTAAAGCGTTGTCGTACCCTCCCCTGGACCCTAAACCGTCCCCATCCCCTAACCCTAAACCTAGCCCGAACCCTAACCCTAACCCTTCCCCGAAGCCTGACCCTCACCCATCCCCTAATCCTAACACGTACGCTAACACTAACCCGCGCCCTCACGCGTACGCTCCCCCTTAAGCGTTGTCGTACCCTCCCCTGGACCCTAAACCGTCCCCGTCCCCTAACCTTAACCCTAGCCCGAACCCTAACCCTAACCCTTCCCCGAAGCCTGACCCTCACCCGTCCCCTAATCCTAACCCGTACGCTAACACTAACCCGCGCCCTCACACGTACGCTCCCCCTAAAGCGTTGTCGTACCCCCCCCTGGACCCTAAGCCGTCCCCGTCCCCTAACCCTAACCCTAGCCCGAACCCTAACCCTAACCCTTCCCGGAAGCCTGACCCTCACCCGTCCCCTAATCCTAACCCGTACGCTAACACTAACCCGCGCCCTCACACGTACGCTCCCCCTAAAGCGTTGTCGTACCCTCCCCTGGACCCTAAACCGTCGCCGACCCCTAACCCTAACCCTAGCCCGAACCCTAACCCTAACCCTTCCCCGAAGCCTGAACCTCACCCGTTCCCTAATCCTAACCCGTACGCTAACACTAACCCGCGCCCTCACACGTACGCTCCCCCTAAAGCGTTGTCGTACCCTCCCCTGGACCCTAAACCGTCCCCGTCCCCTAACCCTAACCCTAGCCCGAACCCTAACCCTAACCGTTCCCCGAAGCCTGACCCTCACCCGTCCCCTAATCCTAACCCGTACGCTAACACTAACCCGCGCCCTCACACGTACGCTCCCCCTAAAGCGTTGTCGTACCCTCCCCTGGACCCTAAACCGTCTCCGTCCCCTAACCCTAACCCTAGCCCGAACCCTAAGCCTAACTCTTCCACGAAGCCTGACCCTCACCCGTCCCCTAATCCTAACCTGTACGCTAACACTAACCCGCGCCCTCACACGTACGCTCCCCCTAAACCGTTGTCGTACCCTCCCCTGGACCCTAAACCGTCCCCGTCCCCTAACCCTAACCCTAGCCCGAAACCTAAACCTAACCCTTCCCCGAAGCCGGACCCTCACCCGTCCCATAATCCTAACACGTACGCTAACACTAACCCGCGCCCTCACACGTACGCTCCCCCTAAAGTGTTGTCGTACCCTCCCCTGGACCCTAAACCGTCCCCGTCCCCTATCCCTAACCCTAGGGCGAAACCTAGCCCTAACCCTTCACCGAAGCCTGACCCTCATCCGTCCCCTAATCCTAACCCATACGCTAACACTAAACCGCGCCCTCACACTTACGCTCCCCCTAAAGCGATGTCGTACCCTTCCCTGGACCCTAAACCGTCCCCGTCCCCTAACCCTAACCCTAGCCCGAACGCCTACCCTAACCCTTCCCCGAAGCTTGACCCTCACCCGTCCTCTAAACCTAACCTGTACGCTAACACTAACCTGCGCCCTCACACGTACGCTCCCCCTAAAGCGTTGTCGTACCCTCCCCTGGACCCTAAACCGTCCCTGACCCCTAACCCTAACCCTAGCCCGAACCCTAACCCTAACCCTTCCCCGAAGCCTGACCCTCACCCGTCCCCTAATCCTAACCCGTACGCTAACACTAACCCACGCCCTCACACGTACGCTCCCCCTAAAGCGTTGTCGTACCCTCCCCTGGACCCTAAACCGTCCCCGTCCCCTAACCCTAACCCTAGCCCGAACCCTAACCCTAACCCTTCCCCGAAGCCTGACCCTCACCCGTCCCATAATCCTAAACCGTACGCTAACACTAACCCGCACCCTCACACGTACGCTCCCCCTAAAGCGTTGTCGTACCCTCCCCTGGACCCTAAACCGTCCCCGTCCCCTAACCCTAACCCTAGCACGAACCCTAAACTTAAACCTTCCTCGAAGCCTGACACACACACGTCCCCTAATCCTAACCCGTACGCTAACACTAACCCGCGCCCTCACACGTACGCTCCCCCTAAAGCGTTGTCGTACCCTCCCCTGGACCCTAAACCGTCCCCGTCCCCTAACCCTAACCCTAGCCCGAACCCTAACCCTAACCCTTCCCCGAAGGCTGACCCTCACCCGTCCCCTAATCCTAACCCGTACGCTAACAGTAACCCGCGCCCTCACACGTACGCTCCCCCTAAAGCGTTGTCGTACCCTCCCCTGGACCCTAAACCGTCCCCATCCCCTAACCCTAAACCTAGCCCGAACCCTAACCCTAACCCTTCCCCGAAGCCTGACCCTCACCCATCCCCTAATCCTAACCCGTACGCTAACACTAACCCGCGCCCTCACGCGTACGCTCCCCCTTAAGCGTTGTCGTACCCTCCCCTGGACCCTAAACCGACCCCGTCCCCTAACCCTAACCCTAGCCCGTACCCTAACCCTAACCCTTCCCCGAAGCCTGACCCTCACCCGTCCCCTAATCCTAACCCGTACGCTAACACTAACCCGCGCCCTCACGCGTACGCTCCCCCTAAAGCGTTGTCGTACCCTCCCCTGGACCCTAAACCGTCCCCGTCCCCTAACCCTAACCCTAGCCCGAACCCTAACCCTAACACTTCCCCGAAGCCTGACCCGTACCCGTCCCCTAATCCTAACCCGTACGCTAACACTAACCCGCGCCCTCACACGTACGCTCCCCCTAACGCGTTGTCGTACCCTCCCCTGGACCCTCAACCGTCCCCGTCCCCTAACCCTAACCCTAGCCCGAACCCTAAACCTAAACCTTCCCCGAAGCCTGACCCTCACACGTCCCCTAATCCTAACCCGTACGCTAACACTAACCCGCGCCCTCACACGAACGCTCCCTCTAAAGCGTTGTCGTACCCTCCCCTGGACCCTAAACCGTCCCCGTCCCCTAACCCTAACCCTAGCCCGAACCCTAAACCTAACCCTTCCCGAAGCCTGACCCTCAACCGTCCCCTAATCCTAACCCGTACGCTTACACTAACCTGCGCCCTCACACGTACGCTCCCCCTAAAGCGTTGTCGTACCCTCCCCTGAACCCTAAACCGTCCCCGTCTCCAAACCCTAACCCTAGCCCGAACCCTAAGCCTAACACGTCCCCGAAGCCTGACACTCACCCGTCCCCTAATCCTAACCCGTACGCTAACACTAACTGTGCCCTCACACGTACGCTCCCCCTAAAGCACTGTCGTACCCTCCCCTGGACCCTAAACCGTCCCTGTCCCCTAACACTAACCCTAGCCCGAACCCTAACCCTAACCCTTCCCCGAAGCCTGACCCTCACCCGTCCCCTAATCCTAACCCGTACGCTAACACTAACCCGCGCACTCACATGTACGCTCCCCCTAAAGCGTTGTCGTACCCTCCCCTGGACCCTAAACCGTCCCCGTACCCTAACCCTAACCCTAGCCCGAACCCTAACCCTAACCCTTCCCCGAAGCCTGACCCTCACCAGTCCCCTAATCCTAACCCGTACGCTAACACTAACCCGCGCCCTCACGCGTACGCTCCCCCTAAAGCGTTGTCGTACCCTCCCCTGGACCCTAAACCGTCCCCGTCCCCTAACATTAACCCTAGCCCGAACCCTAACCCTAACCCTTCCCCGAAGCCTGACCCTCACCCGTCCCCTAATCCTAACCCGTACGCTAACACTAACCCGTGCCCTCACACGTACGCTCCCCCTAAAGCGTTGTCGTACCCTCCCCTGGACCCTAAACCGTCCCCGTCCCGTAACCCTAACCCTAGCCCGAACCCTAAACCTAACCCTTCCCCGAAGCCTGACCCTCACACGTCCCATAATCCTAACCCGTATGCTAACACTAACCCGCGCCCTCACACGTACGCTCCACCTAAAGCGTTGTCGTACCCTCCCCTGGACCCTAAACCGTCTCCGTCCCCTAACCCTAACCCTAGCCCGAACCCTAAGCCTAAACCTTCCACGAAGCCTGACCCTCACCCGTCCCATAATCCTAACACGTACGCTAACACTAACCCGCGCCCTCACACGTACGCTCCCCCTAAAGCGTTGTCGTACCCTCCCCTGGACCCTAAACCGTCCCTGACCCCTAACCCTAACCCTAGCCCGAACCCTAACCCTAATCCTTCCCCGAAGCCTGACCCTCACCCGTCCCCTAATCCTAACCCGTACGCTAACACTAACCCACGCCCTCACACGTACGCTCCCCCTAAAGCGTTGTCGTACCCTCCCCTGGACCCTAAACCGTCCCCGTCCCCTAACCCTAACCCTAGCCCGAACCCTAACCCTAACCCTTCCCCGAAGCCTGACCCTCACCCGTCCCCTAATCCTAACCCATACGCTAACACTAAACCTCGCCCTCACACGTACGCTCCCCCTAAAGCGTTGTCGTACCCTCCCCTGGACCCTAAACCGTCCCCGTCCCCTAACCCTAACCCTAGCACGAACCCTAAACTTAAACCTTCCTCGAAGCCTGACACACACACGTCCCCTAATCCTAACCCGTACGCTAACACTAACCCGCGCGTTCACACGTACGCTCCCCCTAAAGCGTTGTCGTACCCTCCCCTGGACCCTAAACCGTCCCCGTCCCCTAACCCTAACCCTAGCCCGAACCCTAACCCTAACCCTTCCCCGAAGCCTGACCCTCACCCGTCCCCTAATCCTAACCCGTACGCTAACACTAACCCGCGCCCTCAAACGTACGCTCCCCCTAACGCGTTGTCGTACCCTCCCCTGGACCCTCAACCGTCCCCGTCCCCTAACCCTAACCCTAGCCCGAACCCTAAACCTAAACCTTCCCCGAAGCCTGACCCTCACACGTCCCCTAATCCTAACCCGTACGCTAACACTAACCCACGCCCTCACACGAACGCTCCCCCTAAAGCGTTGTCGTACCCTCCCCTGGACCCTAAACAGTCCCCGTCCCCTAACCCTAACCCTAGCCCGAACCCTAAACCTAACCCTTCCCGAAGCCTGACCCTCACCCGTCCCCTTATACTAACCCGTACGCCAACACAAACCCGCGCCCTCACACGTACGCTCCCCCTAAAGCGTTGTCATACCCTCCCATGGACCCTAAACTGTCCCCGTCCCCTAACCCTAACCCTAGCCCGAACGCTAACCCTAACCCTTCCCCGAAGCATGACCCTCACCCGTCCCCTAATCCTAACCCGTACGCTAACACTAACCCGCGCCCTCACACGTACGCTCCCCCTAAAGCGTTGTCGTACCCTCCCCTGGACCCTAAACCATCCCCATCCCCTAACCCTAACCCTAGACCGAACCCTAAGCCTAACACGTCCCCGAAGCCTGACACTCACCCGTCCCCTAATCCTAACCCGTACGCTAACACTAACTGTGCCCTCACACGTACGCTCCCCCTAAAGCACTGTCATACCCTCCCCTGGACCCTAAACCGTCCCTGTCCCCTAACACTAACCCTAGCCCGAACCCTAACCCTAACCCTTCCCCGAAGCCTGACCCTCACCCGTCCCCTAATCCTAACCCGTACGCTAACACTAACCCGCGCACTCACACGTACGCTCCCCCTAAAGCGTTGTCGTACCCTCCCCTGGACCCTAAACCGTCCCCGTCCCCTAACCCTAACCCTAGCCCGAACCCTAAACCTAACCCTTCCCCGAAGCCTGACCCTCACCAGTCCCCTAATCCTAACCCGTACGCTAACACTAACCCGCGCCCTCACGCGTACGCTCCCCCTAAAGCGTTGTCGTACCCTCCCCTGGACCCTAAACCGTCCCCGTCCCCTAACCCTAACCCTAGCCCGAACCCTAAGCCTAACCCTTCCCCGAAGCCTGACCCTCACCCGTCCCCTAATCCTAACCCGTACGCTAACACTAACCCGCGCCCTCACACGTACGCTCCCCCTAAAGCGTTGTCGTACCCTCCCCTGGACCCTAAACCGTCCCTGTCCCGTAACCCTAACCCTAGCCCGAACCCTAACCCTAACCCTTCCCCGAAGCCTGACCCTCACCCGTCCCATAATCCTAACCCGTATGCTAACACTAACCCGCGCCCTCACACGTACGCTCCACCTAAAGCGTTGTCGTACCCTCCCCTGGACCCTAAACCGTCTCCGTCCCCTAACCCTAACCCTAGCCCGAACCCTAAGCCTAACCCTTCCACGAAGCCTGACCCTCACCCGTCCCCTAATCCTAACCCGTACGCTAACACTAACCCGCGCCCTCACACGTACGCTCCCCCTAAAGCGTTGTCGTACCCTCCCCTGGACCCTAAACCGTCCCCGTCCCCTATCCCTAACCCTAGGGCGAAACCTAGCCCTAACCCTTCACCGAAGCCTGACCCTCACCCGTCCCCTAATCCTAACCCGTACGCTAGCACTAACCCGCACCCTCACACGTACGATCCCCCTAAAGCGTTGTCGTACCCTCCCCTGGACCCTTAACCGTCCCCGTCCCCTAACACTGACCCTAGCCCGAACCCTAACCCTAACCCTTCCCCGAAGCCTGACCCTCACCCGTCCCCTAATCCTAACCGGTACGCTAACACTAACCCGCGCCCTCACACATACGCTCCCCCTAAAGCGTTGTCGTACCCTCCCCTGGTCCCTAAACCGTCCCCGTCCCCTAACCCTAACCCTAGCCCGAACCCTAACCCTAACCCTTCCTTGAAGCCTGAACCTCACCCGTCTCCTAATCCTAACCCGTACGCTAACACTAACCCGCGCCCTCACACGTACGCTCCCCCTAAAGCGTTGTCGTACCCTCCCCTGACCCTAAACCGTCCCCGTCCCCTAACCCTAACCCTAGCCCGAACCCTAACCCTAACCCTTCCCCGAAGCCTGACCCTCACCCGTCCCCTAATCCTAACCCGTACACTAACACTAACCTGCGCCCTCACGCGTACGCTACCCCTAAAGCGTTGTCGTACCCTCCCCTGGACCCTAAACCGTCTCCGTCCCCTAACCCTAACCGTAGCCCGAACCCTAAGCCTAACCCTTCCCCGAAGCCTGACCCTCACCCGTCCCCTAATCCTAACCCGTACGCTAACACTAACCCGCGCCCTTACACGTACGCTCCCCCTAAAGCGTTGTCGTACCCTCCCCTGGACCCTAAACCGTCCCCGTCCCCTAACCCTAACCCTAGCCCGTACCCTAACCCTAACCCTTCCCCGAAGCCTGACCCTCTCCCGTCCCCTAATCCTAACCCGTACGCTAACACTAACCCGCGCCCTCACACGTACGCTCCCCCTAAAGGGTTGTCGTACACTGCCCTGGACCCTAAACCGTCCCCGTCCCCTAACCTTAACCCTAGCCCGAACCCTAAGCCTAACGCTTCCACGAAGCCTGACCCTCACCCGTCCCCTTATCCTAACCCGTACGCTAACACTAACCCGCGCCCTCACACGTACGCTACCCCTAAAGCGTTGTCGTACCCTCCCCTGGACCCTAAACCGTCCCCGTCCCCTAACCTTAACCCTAGCCCGAACCCTAACCCTAACCCTTCCCCGAAGCCTGACCCTCACCCGTCCCCTAATCCTAACCCGTACGCTAGCACTAAACCGCACCCTCACACGTACAATCCCCCTAAAGCGTTGTCGTACCCTCCCCTGGACCCTAAACCGTCCCCGTCCCCTAACACTGACCCTAGCCCGAACCCTAACCCTAACCCTTCCCCGAAGCCTGACCCTCACCCGTCCCCTAATCCTAACCGGTACGCTAACACTCACCCGCGCCCTCACACATACGCTCCCCCTAAAGCGTTGTCGTACCCTCCCCTGGACCCTAAACCGTCCCCTTCCCCTAACACTAACCCTAGCCCGAACCCTAACCCTAACCCTTCCTTGAAGCCTGACCCTCACCCGTCCCCTAATCCTAACCCGTACGCTAACACTAACCCGCGCCCTCACAAGTACGCTCCCCCTAAAGCGTTGTCGTACCCTCCCCTGACCCTAAAATGTCCCCGTCCCCTAACCCTAACCCTAGCCCGAACCCTAACCCTAACCCTTCCCCGAAGCCTGACCCTCACCCGTCCCCTAATCCTAACCCGTACGCTAACACTAACCTGCGCCCTCACGCGTACGCTCCCCCTAAAGCGTTGTCGTACCCTCCCCTGGACCCTAAACCGTCTCCGTCCCCTAACCCTAACCGTAGCCCGAAACCTAACCCTAACCCTTCCCCGAAGCCTGACCCTCACCCGGCCCCTAATCCTAACCCGTACGCTAACACTAACCCGCGCCCTCACACGTACGCTTCCCCTAAAGCGTTGTCGTACCCTCCCCTGGACCCTAAACCGTCCCCGTCCCCTAACCCTAACCCTAGCCCGAACCCTAACCCTAACCCTTCCCCGAAGCCTGACCCTCACCCGTCCCCTAATCCTAACCCGTACGCTAACACTAACCCGCGCCCTCACGCGTACGCTCCCCCTAAAGCGTTGTCGTACCCTCCCCTGGACCCTAAACCGTCCCCGTCCCCTAACATTAACCCTAGCCCGAACCCTAACCCTAACCCTTCCCCGAAGCCTGACCCTCACCCGTCCCCTAATCCTAACCCGTACGCTAACACTAACCCGTGCCCTCACACGTACGCTCCCCCTAAAGCGTTGTCGTACCCTCCCCTGGACCCTAAACCGTCCCCGTCCCGTAACCCTAACCCTAGCCCGAACCCTAACCCTAACACTTCCCCGAAGCCTGACCCTCACCCGTCCCATAATCCTAACCCGTATGCTAACACTAACCCGCGCCCTCACACGTACGCTCCACCTAAAGCGTTGTCGTACCCTCCCCTGGACCCTAAACCGTCTCCGTCCCCTAACCCTAACCCTAGCCCGAACCCTAAGCCTAAACCTTCCACGAAGCCTGACCCTCACCCGTCCCATAATCCTAACACGTACGCTAACACTAACCCGCGCCCTCACACGTACGCTCCCCCTAAAGCGTTGTCGTACCCTCCCCTGGACCCTAAACCGTCCCTGACCCCTAACCCTAACCCTAGCCCGAACCCTAACCCTAATCCTTCCCCGAAGCCTGACCCTCACCCGTCCCCTAATCCTAACCCGTACGCTAACAGTAACCCACGCCCTCACACGTACGCTCCCCCTAAAGCGTTGTCGTACCCTCCCCTGGACCCTAAACCGTCCCCGTCCCCTAACCCTAACCCTAGGCCGAACCCTAACCCTAACCGTTCCCCGAAGCCTGACCCTCACCCGTCCCCTAATCCTAACCCATACGCTAACACTAAACCGCGCCCTCACACGTACGCTCCCCCTAAAGCGTTGTCGTACCCTCCCCTGGACCCTAAACCGTCCCCGTCCCCTAACCCTAACCCTAGCACGAACCCTAAACTTAAACCTTCCTCGAAGCCTGACACACACACGTCCCCTAATCCTAACCCGTACGCTAACACTAACCCGCGCCCTCACACGTACGCTCCCCCTAAAGCGTTGTCGTACCCTCCCCTGGACCCTAAACCGTCCCCGTCCCCTAACCCTAACCCTAGCCCGAACCCTAACCCTAACCCTTCCCCGAAGCCTGACCCTCACCCGTCCCCTAATCCTAACCCGTATGCTAACACTAACCCGCGCCCTCACACGTACGCTCCCCCTAAAGCGTTGTCGTACCCTCCCCTGGACCCTAAACCGTCCCCGTCCCCTAACCCTAACCCTAGCCCGAACCCTAACCCTAACCCTTCCCCGAAGCCTGACCCTCACCCATCCCCTAATCCTAACCCGTACGCTAACACTAACCCGCGCCCTCACGCGTACGCTCCCCCTTAAGCGTTGTCGTACCCTCCCCTGGACCCTAAACCGTCCCCGTCCCCTAACCCTAACCCTAGCCCGAACCCTAACCCTAACCCTTCACCGAAGCCTGACCCTCACCCGTCCCCTAATCCTAACCCGTACGCTAACACTAACCCGCGCCCTCACGCGTACGCTCCCCCTAAAGCGTTGTCGTACCCTCCCCTGGACCCTAAACGGTCCCCATCCCCTAACCCTAACCCTAGCCCGAACCCTAACCCTAACACTTCCCCGAAGCCTGACCCGCACCCGTCCCCTAATCCTAACCCGTACGCTAACACTAACCCGCGCCCTCAAACGTACGCTCCCCCTAACGCGTTGTCGTACCCTCCCCTGGACCCTCAACCGTCCCCGTCCCCTAACCCTAACCCTAGCCCGAACCCTAAACCTAAACCTTCCCCGAAGCCTGACCCTCACACGTCCCCTAATCCTAACCCGTACGCTAACACTAACCCACGCCCTCACACGAACGCTCCCCCTAAAGCGTTGTCGTACCCTCCCCTGGACCCTAAACAGTCCCCGTCCCCTAACCCTAACCCTAGCCCGAACCCTAAACCTAACCCTTCCCGAAGCCTGACCCTCACCCGTCCCCTTATACTAACCCGTACGCCAACACAAACCCGCGCCCTCACACGTACGCTCCCCCTAAAGCGTTGTCATACCCTCCCATGGACCCTAAACTGTCCCCGTCCCCTAACCCTAACCCTAGCCCGAACGCTAACCCTAACCCTTCCCCGAAGCATGACCCTCACCCGTCCCCTAATCCTAACCCGTACGCTAACACTAACCCGCGCCCTCACACGTACGCTCCCCCTAAAGCGTTGTCGTACCCTCCCCTGGACCCTAAACCATCCCCATCCCCTAACCCTAACCCTAGACCGAACCCTAAGCCTAACACGTCCCCGAAGCCTGACACTCACCCGTCCCCTAATCCTAACCCGTACGCTAACACTAACTGTGCCCTCACACGTACGCTCCCCCTAAAGCACTGTCATACCCTCCCCTGGACCCTAAACCGTCCCTGTCCCCTAACACTAACCCTAGCCCGAACCCTAACCCTAACCCTTCCCCGAAACCTGACCCTCACCCGTCCCCTAATCCTAACCCGTACGCTAACACTAACCCGCGCACTCACACGTACGCTCCCCCTAAAGCGTTGTCGTACCCTCCCCTGGACCCTAAACCGTCCCCGTCCCCTAACCCTAACCCTAGCCCGAACCCTAAACCTAACCCTTCCCCGAAGCCTGACCCTCACCAGTCCCCTAATCCTAACCCGTACGCTAACACTAACCCGCGCCCTCACGCGTACGCTCCCCCTAAAGCGTTGTCGTACCCTCCCCTGGACCCTAAACCGTCCCCGTCCCCTAACCCTAACCCTAGCCCGAACCCTAAGCCTAACCCTTCCCCGAAGCCTGACCCTCACCCGTCCCCTAATCCTAACCCGTACGCTAACACTAACCCGCGCCCTCACACGTACGCTCCCCCTAAAGCGTTGTCGTACCCTCCCCTGGACCCTAAACCGTCCCCGTCCCGTAACCCTAACCCTAGCCCGAACCCTAACCCTAACCCTTCCCCGAAGCCTGACCCTCACCCGTCCCATAATCCTAACCCGTATGCTAACACTAACCCGCGCCCTCACACGTACGCTCCACCTAAAGCGTTGTCGTACCCTCCCCTGGACCCTAAACCGTCTCCGTCCCCTAACCCTAACCCTAGCCCGAACCCTAAGCCTAACCCTTCCACGAAGCCTGACCCTCACCCGTCCCCTAATCCTAACCCGTACGCTAACACTAACCCGCGCCCTCACACGTACGCTCCCCCTAAAGCGTTGTCGTACCCTCCCCTGGACCCTAAACCGTCCCCGTCCCCTATCCCTAACCCTAGGGCGAAACCTAGCCCTAACCCTTCACCGAAGCCTGACCCTCACCCGTCCCCTAATCCTAACCCGTACGCTAGCACTAACCCGCACCCTCACACGTACGATCCCCCTAAAGCGTTGTCGTACCCTCCCCTGGACCCTTAACCGTCCCCGTCCCCTAACACTGACCCTAGCCCGAACCCTAACCCTAACCCTTCCCCGAAGCCTGACCCTCACCCGTCCCCTAATCCTAACCGGTACGCTAACACTAACCCGCGCCCTCACACATACGCTCCCCCTAAAGCGTTGTCGTACCCTCCCCTGGTCCCTAAACCGTCCCCGTCCCCTAACCCTAACCCTAGCCCGAACCCTAACCCTAACCCTTCCTTGAAGCCTGACCCTCACCCGTCTCCTAATCCTAACCCGTACGCTAACACTAACCCGCGCCCTCACACGTACGCTCCCCCTAAAGCGTTGTCGTACCCTCCCCTGACCCTAAACCGTCCCCGTCCCCTAACCCTAACCCTAGCCCGAACCCTAACCCTAACCCTTCCCCGAAGCCTGACCCTCACCCGTCCCCTAATCCTAACCCGTACACTAACACTAACCTGCGCCCTCACGCGTACGCTACCCCTAAAGCGTTGTCGTACCCTCCCCTGGACCCTAAACCGTCTCCGTCCCCTAACCCTAACCGTAGCCCGAACCCTAAGCCTAACCCTTCCCCGAAGCCTGACCCTCACCCGTCCCCTAATCCTAACCCGTACGCTAACACTAACCCGCGCCCTTACACGTACGCTCCCCCTAAAGCGTTGTCGTACCCTCCCCTGGACCCTAAACCGTCCCCGTCCCCTAACCCTAACCCTAGCCCGAACCCTAACCCTAACCCTTCCCCGAAGCCTGACCCTCTCCCGTCCCCTAATCCTAACCCGTACGCTAACACTAACCCGCGCCCTCACACGTACGCTCCCCCTAAAGGGTTGTCGTACACTGCCCTGGACCCTAAACCGTCCCCGTCCCCTAACCTTAACCCTAGCCCGAACCCTAAGCCTAACGCTTCCACGAAGCCTGACCCTCACCCGTCCCCTAATCCTAACCCGTACGCTAACACTAACCCGCGCCCTCACACGTACGCTCCCCCTAAAGCGTTGTCGTACCCTCCCCTGGACCCTAAACCGTCCCCGTCCCCTAACCTTAACCCTAGCCCGAACCCTAACCCTAACCCTTCCCCGAAGCCTGACCCTCACCCGTCCCCTAATCCTAACCCGTACGCTAGCACTAAACCGCACCCTCACACGTACAATCCCCCTAAAGCGTTGTCGTACCCTCCCCTGGACCCTAAACCGTCCCCGTCCCCTAACACTGACCCTAGCCCGAACCCTAACCCTAACCCTTCCCCGAAGCCTGACCCTCACCCGTCCCCTAATCCTAACCGGTACGCTAACACTAACCCGCGCCCTCACACATACGCTCCCCCTAAAGCGTTGTCGTACCCTCCCCTGGACCCTAAACCGTCCCCTTCCCCTAACACTAACCCTAGCCCGAACCCTAACCCTAACCCTTCCTTGAAGCCTGACCCTCACCCGTCCCCTAATCCTAACCCGTACGCTAACACTAACCCGCGCCCTCACAAGTACGCTCCCCCTAAAGCGTTGTCGTACCCTCCCCTGACCCTAAAATGTCCCCGTCCCCTAACCCTAACCCTAGCCCGAACCCTAACCCTAACCCTTCCCCGAAGCCTGACCCTCACCCGTCCCCTAATCCTAACCCGTACGCTAACACTAACCTGCGCCCTCACGCGTACGCTCCCCCTAAAGCGTTGTCGTACCCTCCCCTGGACCCTAAACCGTCTCCGTCCCCTAACCCTAACCGTAGCCCGAAACCTAACCCTAACCCTTCCCCGAAGCCTGACCCTCACCCGGCCCCTAATCCTAACCCGTACGCTAACACTAACCCGCGCCCTCACACGTACGCTTCCCCTAAAGCGTTGTCGTACCCTCCCCTGGACCCTAAACCGTCCCCGTCCCCTAACCCTAACCCTAGCCCGAACCCTAACCCTAACCCTTCCCCGAAGCCTGACCCTCACCCGTCCCCTAATCCTAACCCGTACGCTAACACTAACCCGCGCCCTCACACGTACGCTCCCCCTAAAGCGTTGTCGTACCCTCCCCTGGACCCTAAACCGTCTCCGTCCCCTAACCCTAACCCTAGCCCGAACCCTAAGCCTAACTCTTCCACGAAGCCTGACCCTCACCCGTCCCCTAATCCTAACCTGTACGCTAACACTAACCCGCGCCCTCACACGTACGCTCCCCCTAAACCGTTGTCGTACCCTCCCCTGGACCCTAAACCGTCCCCGTCCCCTAACCCTAACCCTAGCCCGAAACCTAAACCTAACCCTTCCCCGAAGCCGGACCCTCACCCGTCCCATAATCCTAACACGTACGCTAACACTAACCCGCGCCCTCACACGTACGCTCCCCCTAAAGTGTTGTCGTACCCTCCCCTGGACCCTAAACCGTCCCCGTCCCCTATCCCTAACCCTAGGGCGAAACCTAGCCCTAACCCTTCACCGAAGCCTGACCCTCATCCGTCCCCTACTCCTAACCCATACGCTAACACTAAACCGCGCCCTCACACTTACGCTCCCCCTAAAGCGATGTCGTACCCTTCCCTGGACCCTAAACCGTCCCCGTCCCCTAACCCTAACCCTAGCCCGAACGCCTACCCTAACCCTTCCCCGAAGCTTGACCCTCACCCGTCCTCTAAACCTAACCTGTACGCTAACACTAACCTGCGCCCTCACACGTACGCTCCCCCTAAAGCGTTGTCGTACCCTCCCCTGGACCCTAAACCGTCCCTGACCCCTAACCCTAACCCTAGCCCGAACCCTAACCCTAACCCTTCCCCGAAGCCTGACCCTCACCCGTCCCCTAATCCTAACCCGTACGCTAACACTAACCCACGCCCTCACACGTACGCTCCCCCTAAAGCGTTGTCGTACCCTCCCCTGGACCCTAAACCGTCCCCGTCCCCTAACCCTAACCCTAGCCCGAACCCTAACCCTAACCCTTCCCCGAAGGCTGACCCTCACCCGTCCCCTAATCCTAACCCGTACGCTAACAGTAACCCGCGCCCTCACACGTACGCTCCCCCTAAAGCGTTGTCGTACCCTCCCCTGGACCCTAAACCGTCCCCATCCCCTAACCCTAAACCTAGCCCGAACCCTAACCCTAACCCTTCCCCGAAGCCTGACCCTCACCCATCCCCTAATCCTAACCCGTACGCTAACACTAACCCGCGCCCTCACGCGTACGCTCCCCCTTAAGCGTTGTCGTACCCTCCCCTGGACCCTAAACCGTCCCCGTCCCCTAACCTTAACCCTAGCCCGAACCCTAACCCTAACCCTTCCCCGAAGCCTGACCCTCACCCGTCCCCTAATCCTAACCCGTACGCTAACACTAACCCGCGCCCTCACACGTACGCTCCCCCTAAAGCGTTGTCGTACCCCCCCCTGGACCCTAAGCCGTCCCCGTCCCCTAACCCTAACCCTAGCCCGAACCCTAACCCTAACCCTTCCCGGAAGCCTGACCCTCACCCGTCCCCTAATCCTAACCCGTACGCTAACACTAACCCGCGCCCTCACACGTACGCTCCCCCTAAAGCGTTGTCGTACCCTCCCCTGGACCCTAAACCGTCCCCGACCCCTAACCCTAACCCTAGCCCGAACCCTAACCCTAACCCTTCCCCGAAGCCTGAACCTCACCCGTTCCCTAATCCTAACCCGTACGCTAACACTAACCCGCGCCCTCACACGTACGCTCCCCCTAAAGCGTTGTCGTACCCTCCCCTGGACCCTAAACCGTCCCCGTCCCCTAACCCTAACCCTAGCCCGAACCCTAACCCTAACCGTTCCCCGAAGCCTGACCCTCACCCGTCCCCTAATCCTAACCCGTACGCTAACACTAACCCGCGCCCTCACACGTACGCTCCCCCTAAAGCGTTGTCGTACCCTCCCCTGGACCCTAAACCGTCTCCGTCCCCTAACCCTAACCCTAGCCCGAACCCTAAGCCTAACTCTTCCACGAAGCCTGACCCTCACCCGTCCCCTAATCCTAACCTGTACGCTAACACTAACCCGCGCCCTCACACGTACGCTCCCCCTAAACCGTTGTCGTACCCTCCCCTGGACCCTAAACCGTCCCCGTCCCCTAACCCTAACCCTAGCCCGAAACCTAAACCTAACCCTTCCCCGAAGCCGGACCCTCACCCGTCCCATAATCCTAACACGTACGCTAACACTAACCCGCGCCCTCACACGTACGCTCCCCCTAAAGTGTTGTCGTACCCTCCCCTGGACCCTAAACCGTCCCCGTCCCCTATCCCTAACCCTAGGGCGAAACCTAGCCCTAACCCTTCACCGAAGCCTGACCCTCATCCGTCCCCTAATCCTAACCCATACGCTAACACTAAACCGCGCCCTCACACTTACGCTCCCCCTAAAGCGATGTCGTACCCTTCCCTGGACCCTAAACCGTCCCCGTCCCCTAACCCTAACCCTAGCCCGAACGCCTACCCTAACCCTTCCCCGAAGCTTGACCCTCACCCGTCCTCTAAACCTAACCTGTACGCTAACACTAACCTGCGCCCTCACACGTACGCTCCCCCTAAAGCGTTGTCGTACCCTCCCCTGGACCCTAAACCGTCCCTGACCCCTAACCCTAACCCTAGCCCGAACCCTAACCCTAACCCTTCCCCGAAGCCTGACCCTCACCCGTCCCCTAATCCTAACCCGTACGCTAACACTAACCCACGCCCTCACACGTACGCTCCCCCTAAAGCGTTGTCGTACCCTCCCCTGGACCCTAAACCGTCCCCGTCCCCTAACCCTAACCCTAGCCCGAACCCTAACCCTAACCCTTCCCCGAAGCCTGACCCTCACCCGTCCCATAATCCTAAACCGTACGCTAACACTAACCCGCACCCTCACACGTACGCTCCCCCTAAAGCGTTGTCGTACCCTCCCCTGGACCCTAAACCGTCCCCGTCCCCTAACCCTAACCCTAGCACGAACCCTAAACTTAAACCTTCCTCGAAGCCTGACACACACACGTCCCCTAATCCTAACCCGTACTCTAACACTAACCCGCGCCCTCACACGTACGCTCCCCCTAAAGCGTTGTCGTACCCTCCCCTGGACCCTAAACCGTCCCCGTCCCCTAACCCTAACCCTAGCCCGAACCCTAACCCTAACCCTTCCCCGAAGGCTGACCCTCACCCGTCCCCTAATCCTAACCCGTACGCTAACAGTAACCCGCGCCCTCACACGTACGCTCCCCCTAAAGCGTTGTCGTACCCTCCCCTAGACCCTAAACCGTCCCCATCCCCTAACCCTAAACCTAGCCCGAACCCTAACCCTAACCCTTCCCCGAAGCCTGACCCTCACCCATCCCCTAATCCTAACCCGTACGCTAACACTAACCCGCGCCCTCACGCGTACGCTCCCCCTTAAGCGTTGTCGTACCCTCCCCTGGACCCTAAACCGACCCCGTCCCCTAACCCTAACCCTAGCCCGTACCCTAACCCTAACCCTTCCCCGAAGCCTGACCCTCACCCGTCCCCTAATCCTAACCCGTACGCTAACACTAACCCGCGCCCTCACGCGTACGCTCCCCCTAAAGCGTTGTCGTACCCTCCCCTGGACCCTAAACCGTCCCCGTCCCCTAACCCTAACCCTAGCCCGAACCCTAACCCTAACACTTCCCCGAAGCCTGACCCGTACCCGTCCCCTAATCCTAACCCGTACGCTAACACTAACCCGCGCCCTCACACGTACGCTCTCCCTAACGCGTTGTCGTACCCTCCCCTGGACCCTCAACCGTCCCCGTCCCCTAACCCTAACCCTAGCCCGAACCCTAAACCTAAACCTTCCCCGAAGCCTGACCCTCACACGTCCCCTAATCCTAACCCGTACGCTAACACTAACCCGCGCCCTCACACGAACGCTCCCTCTAAAGCGTTGTCGTACCCTCCCCTGGACCCTAAACCGTCCCCGTCCCCTAACCCTAACCCTAGCCCGAACCCTAAACCTAACCCTTCCCGAAGCCTGACCCTCAACCGTCCCCTAATCCTAACCCGTACGCTTACACTAACCTGCGCCCTCACACGTACGCTCCCCCTAAAGCGTTGTCGTACCCTCCCCTGAACCCTAAACCGTCCCCGTCTCCAAACCCTAACCCTAGCCCGAACCCTAAGCCTAACACGTCCCCGAAGCCTGACACTCACCCGTCCCCTAATCCTAACCCGTACGCTAACACTAACTGTGCCCTCACACGTACGCTCCCCCTAAAGCACTGTCGTACCCTCCCCTGGACCCTAAACCGTCCCTGTCCCCTAACACTAACCCTAGCCCGAACCCTAACCCTAACCCTTCCCCGAAGCCTGACCCTCACCCGTCCCCTAATCCTAACCCGTACGCTAACACTAACCCGCGCACTCACATGTACGCTCCCCCTAAAGCGTTGTCGTACCCTCCCCTGGACCCTAAACCGTCCCCGTACCCTAACCCTAACCCTAGCCCGAACCCTAACCCTAACCCTTCCCCGAAGCCTGACCCTCACCAGTCCCCTAATCCTAACCCGTACGCTAACACTAACCCGCGCCCTCACGCGTACGCTCCCCCTAAAGCGTTGTCGTACCCTCCCCTGGACCCTAAACCGTCCCCGTCCCCTAACATTAACCCTAGCCCGAACCCTAACCCTAACCCTTCCCCGAAGCCTGACCCTCACCCGTCCCCTAATCCTAACCCGTACGCTAACACTAACCCGTGCCCTCACACGTACGCTCCCCCTAAAGCGTTGTCGTACCCTCCCCTGGACCCTAAACCGTCCCCGTCCCGTAACCCTAACCCTAGCCCGAACCCTAAACCTAACCCTTCCCCGAAGCCTGACCCTCACACGTCCCATAATCCTAACCCGTATGCTAACACTAACCCGCGCCCTCACACGTACGCTCCACCTAAAGCGTTGTCGTACCCTCCCCTGGACCCTAAACCGTCTCCGTCCCCTAACCCTAACCCTAGCCCGAACCCTAAGCCTAAACCTTCCACGAAGCCTGACCCTCACCCGTCCCATAATCCTAACACGTACGCTAACACTAACCCGCGCCCTCACACGTACGCTCCCCCTAAAGCGTTGTCGTACCCTCCCCTGGACCCTAAACCGTCCCTGACCCCTAACCCTAACCCTAGCCCGAACCCTAACCCTAATCCTTCCCCGAAGCCTGACCCTCACCCGTCCCCTAATCCTAACCCGTACGCTAACACTAACCCACGCCCTCACACGTACGCTCCCCCTAAAGCGTTGTCGTACCCTCCCCTGGACCCTAAACCGTCCCCGTCCCCTAACCCTAACCCTAGCCCGAACCCTAACCCTAACCCTTCCCCGAAGCCTGACCCTCACCCGTCCCCTAATCCTAACCCATACGCTAACACTAAACCTCGCCCTCACACGTACGCTCCCCCTAAAGCGTTGTCGTACCCTCCCCTGGACCCTAAACCGTCCCCGTCCCCTAACCCTAACCCTAGCACGAACCCTAAACTTAAACCTTCCTCGAAGCCTGACACACACACGTCCCCTAATCCTAACCCGTACGCTAACACTAACCCGCGCGTTCACACGTACGCTCCCCCTAAAGCGTTGTCGTACCCTCCCCTGGACCCTAAACCGTCCCCGTCCCCTAACCCTAACCCTAGCCCGAACCCTAACCCTAACCCTTCCCCGAAGCCTGACCCTCACCCGTCCCCTAATCCTAACCCGTACGCTAACACTAACCCGCGCCCTCAAACGTACGCTCCCCCTAACGCGTTGTCGTACCCTCCCCTGGACCCTCAACCGTCCCCGTCCCCTAACCCTAACCCTAGCCCGAACCCTAAACCTAAACCTTCCCCGAAGCCTGACCCTCACACGTCCCCTAATCCTAACCCGTACGCTAACACTAACCCACGCCCTCACACGAACGCTCCCCCTAAAGCGTTGTCGTACCCTCCCCTGGACCCTAAACAGTCCCCGTCCCCTAACCCTAACCCTAGCCCGAACCCTAAACCTAACCCTTCCCGAAGCCTGACCCTCACCCGTCCCCTTATACTAACCCGTACGCCAACACAAACCCGCGCCCTCACACGTACGCTCCCCCTAAAGCGTTGTCATACCCTCCCATGGACCCTAAACTGTCCCCGTCCCCTAACCCTAACCCTAGCCCGAACGCTAACCCTAACCCTTCCCCGAAGCATGACCCTCACCCGTCCCCTAATCCTAACCCGTACGCTAACACTAACCCGCGCCCTCACACGTACGCTCCCCCTAAAGCGTTGTCGTACCCTCCCCTGGACCCTAAACCATCCCCATCCCCTAACCCTAACCCTAGACCGAACCCTAAGCCTAACACGTCCCCGAAGCCTGACACTCACCCGTCCCCTAATCCTAACCCGTACGCTAACACTAACTGTGCCCTCACACGTACGCTCCCCCTAAAGCACTGTCATACCCTCCCCTGGACCCTAAACCGTCCCTGTCCCCTAACACTAACCCTAGCCCGAACCCTAACCCTAACCCTTCCCCGAAGCCTGACCCTCACCCGTCCCCTAATCCTAACCCGTACGCTAACACTAACCCGCGCACTCACACGTACGCTCCCCCTAAAGCGTTGTCGTACCCTCCCCTGGACCCTAAACCGTCCCCGTCCCCTAACCCTAACCCTAGCCCGAACCCTAAACCTAACCCTTCCCCGAAGCCTGACCCTCACCAGTCCCCTAATCCTAACCCGTACGCTAACACTAACCCGCGCCCTCACGCGTACGCTCCCCCTAAAGCGTTGTCGTACCCTCCCCTGGACCCTAAACCGTCCCCGTCCCCTAACCCTAACCCTAGCCCGAACCCTAAGCCTAACCCTTCCCCGAAGCCTGACCCTCACCCGTCCCCTAATCCTAACCCGTACGCTAACACTAACCCGCGCCCTCACACGTACGCTCCCCCTAAAGCGTTGTCGTACCCTCCCCTGGACCCTAAACCGTCCCTGTCCCGTAACCCTAACCCTAGCCCGAACCCTAACCCTAACCCTTCCCCGAAGCCTGACCCTCACCCGTCCCATAATCCTAACCCGTATGCTAACACTAACCCGCGCCCTCACACGTACGCTCCACCTAAAGCGTTGTCGTACCCTCCCCTGGACCCTAAACCGTCTCCGTCCCCTAACCCTAACCCTAGCCCGAACCCTAAGCCTAACCCTTCCACGAAGCCTGACCCTCACCCGTCCCCTAATCCTAACCCGTACGCTAACACTAACCCGCGCCCTCACACGTACGCTCCCCCTAAAGCGTTGTCGTACCCTCCCCTGGACCCTAAACCGTCCCCGTCCCCTATCCCTAACCCTAGGGCGAAACCTAGCCCTAACCCTTCACCGAAGCCTGACCCTCACCCGTCCCCTAATCCTAACCCGTACGCTAGCACTAACCCGCACCCTCACACGTACGATCCCCCTAAAGCGTTGTCGTACCCTCCCCTGGACCCTTAACCGTCCCCGTCCCCTAACACTGACCCTAGCCCGAACCCTAACCCTAACCCTTCCCCGAAGCCTGACCCTCACCCGTCCCCTAATCCTAACCGGTACGCTAACACTAACCCGCGCCCTCACACATACGCTCCCCCTAAAGCGTTGTCGTACCCTCCCCTGGTCCCTAAACCGTCCCCGTCCCCTAACCCTAACCCTAGCCCGAACCCTAACCCTAACCCTTCCTTGAAGCCTGACCCTCACCCGTCTCCTAATCCTAACCCGTACGCTAACACTAACCCGCGCCCTCACACGTACGCTCCCCCTAAAGCGTTGTCGTACCCTCCCCTGACCCTAAACCGTCCCCGTCCCCTAACCCTAACCCTAGCCCGAACCCTAACCCTAACCCTTCCCCGAAGCCTGACCCTCACCCGTCCCCTAATCCTAACCCGTACACTAACACTAACCTGCGCCCTCACGCGTACGCTACCCCTAAAGCGTTGTCGTACCCTCCCCTGGACCCTAAACCGTCTCCGTCCCCTAACCCTAACCGTAGCCCGAACCCTAAGCCTAACCCTTCCCCGAAGCCTGACCCTCACCCGTCCCCTAATCCTAACCCGTACGCTAACACTAACCCGCGCCCTTACACGTACGCTCCCCCTAAAGCGTTGTCGTACCCTCCCCTGGACCCTAAACCGTCCCCGTCCCCTAACCCTAACCCTAGCCCGTACCCTAACCCTAACCCTTCCCCGAAGCCTGACCCTCTCCCGTCCCCTAATCCTAACCCGTACGCTAACACTAACCCGCGCCCTCACACGTACGCTCCCCCTAAAGGGTTGTCGTACACTGCCCTGGACCCTAAACCGTCCCCGTCCCCTAACCTTAACCCTAGCCCGAACCCTAAGCCTAACGCTTCCACGAAGCCTGACCCTCACCCGTCCCCTTATCCTAACCCGTACGCTAACACTAACCCGCGCCCTCACACGTACGCTACCCCTAAAGCGTTGTCGTACCCTCCCCTGGACCCTAAACCGTCCCCGTCCCCTAACCTTAACCCTAGCCCGAACCCTAACCCTAACCCTTCCCCGAAGCCTGACCCTCACCCGTCCCCTAATCCTAACCCGTACGCTAGCACTAAACCGCACCCTCACACGTACAATCCCCCTAAAGCGTTGTCGTACCCTCCCCTGGACCCTAAACCGTCCCCGTCCCCTAACACTGACCCTAGCCCGAACCCTAACCCTAACCCTTCCCCGAAGCCTGACCCTCACCCGTCCCCTAATCCTAACCGGTACGCTAACACTCACCCGCGCCCTCACACATACGCTCCCCCTAAAGCGTTGTCGTACCCTCCCCTGGACCCTAAACCGTCCCCTTCCCCTAACACTAACCCTAGCCCGAACCCTAACCCTAACCCTTCCTTGAAGCCTGACCCTCACCCGTCCCCTAATCCTAACCCGTACGCTAACACTAACCCGCGCCCTCACAAGTACGCTCCCCCTAAAGCGTTGTCGTACCCTCCCCTGACCCTAAAATGTCCCCGTCCCCTAACCCTAACCCTAGCCCGAACCCTAACTCTAACCCTTCCCCGAAGCCTGACCCTCACCCGTCCCCTAATCCTAACCCGTACGCTAACACTAACCTGCGCCCTCACGCGTACGCTCCCCCTAAAGCGTTGTCGTACCCTCCCCTGGACCCTAAACCGTCTCCGTCCCCTAACCCTAACCGTAGCCCGAAACCTAACCCTAACCCTTCCCCGAAGCCTGACCCTCACCCGGCCCCTAATCCTAACCCGTACGCTAACACTAACCCGCGCCCTCACACGTACGCTTCCCCTAAAGCGTTGTCGTACCCTCCCCTGGACCCTAAACCGTCCCCGTCCCCTAACCCTAACCCTAGCCCGAACCCTAACCCTAACCCTTCCCCGAAGCCTGACCCTCACCCGTCCCCTAATCCTAACCCGTACGCTAACACTAACCCGCGCCCTCACGCGTACGCTCCCCCTAAAGCGTTGTCGTACCCTCCCCTGGACCCTAAACCGTCCCCGTCCCCTAACATTAACCCTAGCCCGAACCCTAACCCTAACCCTTCCCCGAAGCCTGACCCTCACCCGTCCCCTAATCCTAACCCGTACGCTAACACTAACCCGTGCCCTCACACGTACGCTCCCCCTAAAGCGTTGTCGTACCCTCCCCTGGACCCTAAACCGTCCCCGTCCCGTAACCCTAACCCTAGCCCGAACCCTAACCCTAACACTTCCCCGAAGCCTGACCCTCACCCGTCCCATAATCCTAACCCGTATGCTAACACTAACCCGCGCCCTCACACGTACGCTCCACCTAAAGCGTTGTCGTACCCTCCCCTGGACCCTAAACCGTCTCCGTCCCCTAACCCTAACCCTAGCCCGAACCCTAAGCCTAAACCTTCCACGAAGCCTGACCCTCACCCGTCCCATAATCCTAACACGTACGCTAACACTAACCCGCGCCCTCACACGTACGCTCCCCCTAAAGCGTTGTCGTACCCTCCCCTGGACCCTAAACCGTCCCTGACCCCTAACCCTAACCCTAGCCCGAACCCTAACCCTAATCCTTCCCCGAAGCCTGACCCTCACCCGTCCCCTAATCCTAACCCGTACGCTAACAGTAACCCACGCCCTCACACGTACGCTCCCCCTAAAGCGTTGTCGTACCCTCCCCTGGACCCTAAACCGTCCCCGTCCCCTAACCCTAACCCTAGGCCGAACCCTAACCCTAACCGTTCCCCGAAGCCTGACCCTCACCCGTCCCCTAATCCTAACCCATACGCTAACACTAAACCGCGCCCTCACACGTACGCTCCCCCTAAAGCGTTGTCGTACCCTCCCCTGGACCCTAAACCGTCCCCGTCCCCTAACCCTAACCCTAGCACGAACCCTAAACTTAAACCTTCCTCGAAGCCTGACACACACACGTCCCCTAATCCTAACCCGTACGCTAACACTAACCCGCGCCCTCACACGTACGCTCCCCCTAAAGCGTTGTCGTACCCTCCCCTGGACCCTAAACCGTCCCCGTCCCCTAACCCTAACCCTAGCCCGAACCCTAACCCTAACCCTTCCCCGAAGCCTGACCCTCACCCGTCCCCTAATCCTAACCCGTATGCTAACACTAACCCGCGCCCTCACACGTACGCTCCCCCTAAAGCGTTGTCGTACCCTCCCCTGGACCCTAAACCGTCCCCGTCCCCTAACCCTAACCCTAGCCCGAACCCTAACCCTAACCCTTCCCCGAAGCCTGACCCTCACCCATCCCCTAATCCTAACCCGTACGCTAACACTAACCCGCGCCCTCACGCGTACGCTCCCCCTTAAGCGTTGTCGTACCCTCCCCTGGACCCTAAACCGTCCCCGTCCCCTAACCCTAACCCTAGCCCGAACCCTAACCCTAACCCTTCCCCGAAGCCTGACCCTCACCCGTCCCCTAATCCTAACCCGTACGCTAACACTAACCCGCGCCCTCACGCGTACGCTCCCCCTAAAGCGTTGTCGTACCCTCCCCTGGACCCTAAACGGTCCCCATCCCCTAACCCTAACCCTAGCCCGAACCCTAACCCTAACACTTCCCCGAAG
This sequence comes from Grampus griseus, assembly GCF_964374135.1. NCBI lineage: Eukaryota > Metazoa > Chordata > Mammalia > Artiodactyla > Delphinidae > Grampus > Grampus griseus. The sequence continues at coordinate 79,224 of NW_028132987.1, read as the reverse complement.
CCTGACCCGCACCCGTCCCCTAATCCTAACCCGTACGCTAACACTAACCCGCGCCCTCAAACGTACGCTCCCCCTAACGCGTTGTCGTACCCTCCCCTGGACCCTCAACCGTCCCCGTCCCCTAACCCTAACCCTAGCCCGAACCCTAAACCTAAACCTTCCCCGAAGCCTGACCCTCACACGTCCCCTAATCCTAACCCGTACGCTAACACTAACCCACGCCCTCACACGAACGCTCCCCCTAAAGCGTTGTCGTACCCTCCCCTGGACCCTAAACAGTCCCCGTCCCCTAACCCTAACCCTAGCCCGAACCCTAAACCTAACCCTTCCCGAAGCCTGACCCTCACCCGTCCCCTTATACTAACCCGTACGCCAACACAAACCCGCGCCCTCACACGTACGCTCCCCCTAAAGCGTTGTCATACCCTCCCATGGACCCTAAACTGTCCCCGTCCCCTAACCCTAACCCTAGCCCGAACGCTAACCCTAACCCTTCCCCGAAGCATGACCCTCACCCGTCCCCTAATCCTAACCCGTACGCTAACACTAACCCGCGCCCTCACACGTACGCTCCCCCTAAAGCGTTGTCGTACCCTCCCCTGGACCCTAAACCATCCCCATCCCCTAACCCTAACCCTAGACCGAACCCTAAGCCTAACACGTCCCCGAAGCCTGACACTCACCCGTCCCCTAATCCTAACCCGTACGCTAACACTAACTGTGCCCTCACACGTACGCTCCCCCTAAAGCACTGTCATACCCTCCCCTGGACCCTAAACCGTCCCTGTCCCCTAACACTAACCCTAGCCCGAACCCTAACCCTAACCCTTCCCCGAAGCCTGACCCTCACCCGTCCCCTAATCCTAACCCGTACGCTAACACTAACCCGCGCACTCACACGTACGCTCCCCCTAAAGCGTTGTCGTACCCTCCCCTGGACCCTAAACCGTCCCCGTCCCCTAACCCTAACCCTAGCCCGAACCCTAAACCTAACCCTTCCCCGAAGCCTGACCCTCACCAGTCCCCTAATCCTAACCCGTACGCTAACACTAACCCGCGCCCTCACGCGTACGCTCCCCCTAAAGCGTTGTCGTACCCTCCCCTGGACCCTAAACCGTCCCCGTCCCCTAACCCTAACCCTAGCCCGAACCCTAAGCCTAACCCTTCCCCGAAGCCTGACCCTCACCCGTCCCCTAATCCTAACCCGTACGCTAACACTAACCCGCGCCCTCACACGTACGCTCCCCCTAAAGCGTTGTCGTACCCTCCCCTGGACCCTAAACCGTCCCCGTCCCGTAACCCTAACCCTAGCCCGAACCCTAACCCTAACCCTTCCCCGAAGCCTGACCCTCACCCGTCCCATAATCCTAACCCGTATGCTAACACTAACCCGCGCCCTCACACGTACGCTCCACCTAAAGCGTTGTCGTACCCTCCCCTGGACCCTAAACCGTCTCCGTCCCCTAACCCTAACCCTAGCCCGAACCCTAAGCCTAACCCTTCCACGAAGCCTGACCCTCACCCGTCCCCTAATCCTAACCCGTACGCTAACACTAACCCGCGCCCTCACACGTACGCTCCCCCTAAAGCGTTGTCGTACCCTCCCCTGGACCCTAAACCGTCCCCGTCCCCTATCCCTAACCCTAGGGCGAAACCTAGCCCTAACCCTTCACCGAAGCCTGACCCTCACCCGTCCCCTAATCCTAACCCGTACGCTAGCACTAACCCGCACCCTCACACGTACGATCCCCCTAAAGCGTTGTCGTACCCTCCCCTGGACCCTTAACCGTCCCCGTCCCCTAACACTGACCCTAGCCCGAACCCTAACCCTAACCCTTCCCCGAAGCCTGACCCTCACCCGTCCCCTAATCCTAACCGGTACGCTAACACTAACCCGCGCCCTCACACATACGCTCCCCCTAAAGCGTTGTCGTACCCTCCCCTGGTCCCTAAACCGTCCCCGTCCCCTAACCCTAACCCTAGCCCGAACCCTAACCCTAACCCTTCCTTGAAGCCTGACCCTCACCCGTCTCCTAATCCTAACCCGTACGCTAACACTAACCCGCGCCCTCACACGTACGCTCCCCCTAAAGCGTTGTCGTACCCTCCCCTGACCCTAAACCGTCCCCGTCCCCTAACCCTAACCCTAGCCCGAACCCTAACCCTAACCCTTCCCCGAAGCCTGACCCTCACCCGTCCCCTAATCCTAACCCGTACACTAACACTAACCTGCGCCCTCACGCGTACGCTACCCCTAAAGCGTTGTCGTACCCTCCCCTGGACCCTAAACCGTCTCCGTCCCCTAACCCTAACCGTAGCCCGAACCCTAAGCCTAACCCTTCCCCGAAGCCTGACCCTCACCCGTCCCCTAATCCTAACCCGTACGCTAACACTAACCCGCGCCCTTACACGTACGCTCCCCCTAAAGCGTTGTCGTACCCTCCCCTGGACCCTAAACCGTCCCCGTCCCCTAACCCTAACCCTAGCCCGAACCCTAACCCTAACCCTTCCCCGAAGCCTGACCCTCTCCCGTCCCCTAATCCTAACCCGTACGCTAACACTAACCCGCGCCCTCACACGTACGCTCCCCCTAAAGGGTTGTCGTACACTGCCCTGGACCCTAAACCGTCCCCGTCCCCTAACCTTAACCCTAGCCCGAACCCTAAGCCTAACGCTTCCACGAAGCCTGACCCTCACCCGTCCCCTAATCCTAACCCGTACGCTAACACTAACCCGCGCCCTCACACGTACGCTCCCCCTAAAGCGTTGTCGTACCCTCCCCTGGACCCTAAACCGTCCCCGTCCCCTAACCTTAACCCTAGCCCGAACCCTAACCCTAACCCTTCCCCGAAGCCTGACCCTCACCCGTCCCCTAATCCTAACCCGTACGCTAGCACTAAACCGCACCCTCACACGTACAATCCCCCTAAAGCGTTGTCGTACCCTCCCCTGGACCCTAAACCGTCCCCGTCCCCTAACACTGACCCTAGCCCGAACCCTAACCCTAACCCTTCCCCGAAGCCTGACCCTCACCCGTCCCCTAATCCTAACCGGTACGCTAACACTAACCCGCGCCCTCACACATACGCTCCCCCTAAAGCGTTGTCGTACCCTCCCCTGGACCCTAAACCGTCCCCTTCCCCTAACACTAACCCTAGCCCGAACCCTAACCCTAACCCTTCCTTGAAGCCTGACCCTCACCCGTCCCCTAATCCTAACCCGTACGCTAACACTAACCCGCGCCCTCACAAGTACGCTCCCCCTAAAGCGTTGTCGTACCCTCCCCTGACCCTAAAATGTCCCCGTCCCCTAACCCTAACCCTAGCCCGAACCCTAACCCTAACCCTTCCCCGAAGCCTGACCCTCACCCGTCCCCTAATCCTAACCCGTACGCTAACACTAACCTGCGCCCTCACGCGTACGCTCCCCCTAAAGCGTTGTCGTACCCTCCCCTGGACCCTAAACCGTCTCCGTCCCCTAACCCTAACCGTAGCCCGAAACCTAACCCTAACCCTTCCCCGAAGCCTGACCCTCACCCGGCCCCTAATCCTAACCCGTACGCTAACACTAACCCGCGCCCTCACACGTACGCTTCCCCTAAAGCGTTGTCGTACCCTCCCCTGGACCCTAAACCGTCCCCGTCCCCTAACCCTAACCCTAGCCCGAACCCTAACCCTAACCCTTCCCCGAAGCCTGACCCTCACCCGTCCCCTAATCCTAACCCGTACGCTAACACTAACCCGCGCCCTCACGCGTACGCTCCCCCTAAAGCGTTGTCGTACCCTCCCCTGGACCCTAAACCGTCCCCGTCCCCTAACATTAACCCTAGCCCGAACCCTAACCCTAACCCTTCCCCGAAGCCTGACCCTCACCCGTCCCCTAATCCTAACCCGTACGCTAACACTAACCCGTGCCCTCACACGTACGCTCCCCCTAAAGCGTTGTCGTACCCTCCCCTGGACCCTAAACCGTCCCCGTCCCGTAACCCTAACCCTAGCCCGAACCCTAACCCTAACACTTCCCCGAAGCCTGACCCTCACCCGTCCCATAATCCTAACCCGTATGCTAACACTAACCCGCGCCCTCACACGTACGCTCCACCTAAAGCGTTGTCGTACCCTCCCCTGGACCCTAAACCGTCTCCGTCCCCTAACCCTAACCCTAGCCCGAACCCTAAGCCTAAACCTTCCACGAAGCCTGACCCTCACCCGTCCCATAATCCTAACACGTACGCTAACACTAACCCGCGCCCTCACACGTACGCTCCCCCTAAAGCGTTGTCGTACCCTCCCCTGGACCCTAAACCGTCCCTGACTCCTAACCCTAACCCTAGCCCGAACCCTAACCCTAATCCTTCCCCGAAGCCTGACCCTCACCCGTCCCCTAATCCTAACCCGTACGCTAACACTAACCCACGCCCTCACACGTACGCTCCCCCTAAAGCGTTGTCGTACCCTCCCCTGGACCCTAAACCGTCCCCGTCCCCTAACCCTAACCCTAGGCCGAACCCTAACCCTAACCCTTCCCCGAAGCCTGACCCTCACCCGTCCCCTAATCCTAACCCATACGCTAACACTAAACCGCGCCCTCACACGTACGCTCCCCCTAAAGCGTTGTCGTACCCTCCCCTGGACCCTAAACCGTCCCCGTCCCCTAACCCTAACCCTAGCACGAACCCTAAACTTAAACCTTCCTCGAAGCCTGACACACACACGTCCCCTAATCCTAACCCGTACGCTAACACTAACCCGCGCCCTCACACGTACGCTCCCCCTAAAGCGTTGTCGTACCCTCCCCTGGACCCTAAACCGTCCCCGTCCCCTAACCCTAACCCTAGCCCGAACCCTAACCCTAACCCTTCCCCGAAGCCTGACCCTCACCCGTCCCCTAATCCTAACCCGTATGCTAACACTAACCCGCGCCCTCACACGTACGCTCCCCCTAAAGCGTTGTCGTACCCTCCCCTGGACCCTAAACCGTCCCCGTCCCCTAACCCTAACCCTAGCCCGAACCCTAACCCTAACCCTTCCCCGAAGCCTGACCCTCACCCATCCCCTAATCCTAACCCGTACGCTAACACTAACCCGCGCCCTCACGCGTACGCTCCCCCTTAAGCGTTGTCGTACCCTCCCCTGGACCCTAAACCGTCCCCGTCCCCTAACCCTAACCCTAGCCCGAACCCTAACCCTAACCCTTCCCCGAAGCCTGACCCTCACCCGTCCCCTAATCCTAACCCGTACGCTAACACTAACCCGCGCCCTCACGCGTACGCTCCCCCTAAAGCGTTGTCGTACCCTCCCCTGGACCCTAAACGGTCCCCGTCCCCTAACCCTAACCCTAGCCCGAACCCTAACCCTAACACTTCCCCGAAGCCTGACCCGCACCCGTCCCCTAATCCTAACCCGTACGCTAACACTAACCCGCGCCCTCAAACGTACGCTCCCCCTAACGCGTTGTCGTACCCTCCCCTGGACCCTCAACCGTCCCCGTCCCCTAACCCTAACCCTAGCCCGAACCCTAAACCTAAACCTTCCCCGAAGCCTGACCCTCACACGTCCCCTAATCCTAACCCGTACGCTAACACTAACCCGCGCCCTCACACGAACGCTCCCCCTAAAGCATTGTCGTACCCTCCCCTGGACCCTAAACCGTCCCCGTCCCCTAACCCTAACCCTAGCCCGAACCCTAAACCTAACCCTTCCGGAAGCCTGACCCTCACCCGTCCCCTTATACTAACCCGTACGCCAACACAAACCCGCGCCCTCACACGTACGCTCCCCCTAAAGCGTTGTCATACCCTCCCATGGACCCTAAACCGTCCCCGTCCCCTAACCCTAACCCTAGCCCGAACGCTAACCCTAACCCTTCCCCGAAGCATGACCCTCACCCGTCCCCTAATCCTAACACGTACGCTAACACTAACCCGCGCCCTCACACGTATGCTCCCCCTAAAGCGTTGTCGTACCCTCCCCTGGACCCTAAACCGTCCCCATCCCCTAACCCTAACCCTAGCCCGAACCCTAAGCCTAACACGTCCCCGAAGCCTGACACTCACCCGTCCCCTAATCCTAACCCGTACGCTAACACTAACTGTGCCCTCACACGTACGCTCCCCCTAAAGCACTGTCATACCCTCCCCTGGACCCTAAACCGTCCCTGTCCCCTAACACTAACCCTAGCCCGAACCCTAACCCTAACCCTTCCCCGAAGCCTGACCCTCACCCGTCCCCTAATCCTAACCCGTACGCTAACACTAACCCGCGCACTCACACGTACGCTCCCCCTAAAGCGTTGTCGTACCCTCCCCTGGACCCTAAACCGTCCCCGTCCCCTAACCCTAACCCTAGCCCGAACCCTAAACCTAACCCTTCCCCGAAGCCTGACCCTCACCCGTCCCCTAATCCCAAACTGTACGTTAACACTAACCCGCGCCCTCACACGTACGCTCCCCCTAAAGCGTTGTCGTACCCTCCCCTGGACCCTAAACCGTCCCCGTCCCCTAACCCTAACCCTAGCCCGAACCCTAACCCTAACCCTTCCCCGAAGCCTGACCCTCACCCGTCCCCTAATCCTAACCCGTACGCTAACACTAACCCGCGCCCTCACACGTACGCTCCCCCTAAAGCGTTGTCGTACCCTCCTCTGGACCCTAAACCATCCCCGTCCCCTAACCCTAACCCTAGCCTGAACCCTAACCCTAACCCTTCCCCGAAGCCTGACCCTCACCCGTCCCCTAATCCTAACCCGTACGCTAACACTAACCCGCGCCCTCACGCGTACGCTCCCCCTTAAGCGTTGTCGTACCCTCCCCTGGAACCTAAACCGTCCCCGTCCCCTAAACCTAACCCTAGCCCGAACCCTAACCCTAACCCTTCCCCGAAGCCTGACCCTCACCCGTCCCCTAATCCTAACCCGTACGCTAACACTAACCCGCGCCCTCACACGTACGCTCCCCCTAAAGCGTTGTCGTACCCTCCCCTGAACCCTAAACCGTCCCCGTCCCCTAACCCTAACCCTAGCCCGAACCCTAACCCTAACCCTTCCCCGAAGCCTGACCCTCACCCGTCCCCTAATCCTAACCCATACGCTAACAATAACCCGCGCCCTCACACGTACGCTCCCCCTAAAGCGTTGTCGTAACCTCGCCTGGACCCTAAACCGTCCCCGTCCCCTAACCCTAACCCTAGCCCGAACCCTAACCCTAACCCTTCCCCGAAGCCTGACCCTCACCCGTCCCCTAATCCTAACCCGTACGCTAACACTAACCCGCGCCCTCACACGTACGCTCCCCCTAAAGCGTTGTCGTACCCTCCCCTGGACCCTAAACCGTCCCCGTCCCCTAACCCTAACCCTAGCCCGAACCCTAAGCCTAACCCTTCCCCGAAGCCTGACCCTCACCCGTCCCCTAATCCTAACCCGTACGCTAACACTAACACGCGCCCTCACACGTACGCTCCCCCTAAAGCTTTGTCGTACCCTCCCCTGGACCCTAAACCGTCCCCGTCCCCTAACACTAACCCTAGCCCGAACCCTAAGCCTAACCCTTCCCCGAAGCCTGACCCTCACCCGTCCCCTAATCCTAACCCGTACGCTAACACTAACCCGCGCCATCACACGTACGCTCCCCCTAAAGCGTTGTCGTACCCTCCCCTGGACCCTAAACCGTCTCCGTCCCCTAACCCTAACCCTAGCCCGAACCCTAAGCCTAACTCTTCCACGAAGCCTGACCCTCACCCGTCCCCTAATCCTAACCTGTACGCTAACACTAACCCGCACCCTCACACGTACGCTCCCCCTAAACCGTTGTCGTACCCTCCCCTGGACCCTAAACCGTCCCCGTCCCCTAACCCTAACCCTAGCCCGAAACCTAAACCTAACCCTTCCCCGAAGCCGGACCCTCACCCGTCCCATAATCCTAACACGTACGCTAACACTAACCCGCGCCCTCACACGTACGCTCCCCCTAAAGTGTTGTCGTACCCTCCCCTGGACCCTAAACCGTCCCCGTCCCCTATCCCTAACCCTAGGGCGAAACCTAGCCCTAACCCTTCACCGAAGCCTGACCCTCATCCGTCCCCTAATCCTAACCCATACGCTAACACTAAACCGCGCCCTCACACTTACACTCCCCCTAAAGCGATGTCGTACCCTTCCCTGGACCCTAAACCGTCCCCGTCCCCTAACCCTAACCCTAGCCCGAACGCCTACCCTAACCCTTCCCCGAAGCTTGACCCTCACCCGTCCTCTAAACCTAACCTGTACGCTAACACTAACCTGCGCCCTCACACGTACGCTCCCCCTAAAGCGTTGTCGTACCCTCCCCTGGACCCTAAACCGTCCCTGACCCCTAACCCTAACCCTAGCCCGAACCCTAACCCTAACCCTTCCCCGAAGCCTGACCCTCACCCGTCCCCTAATCCTAACCCGTACGCTAACACTAACCCACGCCCTCACACGAACGCTCCCCCTAAAGCTTTGTCGTACCCTCCCCTGGACCCTAAACCGTCCCCGTCCCCTAACCCTAACCCTAGCCCGAACCCTAACCCTAACCCTTCCCCGAAGCCTGACCCTCACCCGTCCCATAATCCTAAACCGTACGCTAACACTAACCCGCACCCTCACACGTACGCTCCCCCTAAAGCGTTGTCGTACCCTCCCCTGGACCCTAAACCGTCCCCGTCCCCTAACCCTAACCCTAGCACGAACCCTAAACTTAAACCTTCCTCGAAGCCTGACACACACACGTCCCCTAATCCTAACCCGTACGCTAACACTAACCCGCGCCCTCACACGTACGCTCCCCCTAAAGCGTTGTCGTACCCTCCCCTGGACCCTAAACCGTCCCCGTCCCCTAACCCTAACCCTAGCCCGAACCCTATCCCTAACCCTTCCCCGAAGCCTGACCCTCACCCGTCCCCTAATCCTAACCCGTACGCTAACACTAACCCGCGCCCTCACACGTACGCTCCCCCTAAAGCGTTGTCGTACCCTCCCCTGGACCCTAAACCGTCCCCGTCCCCTAACCTTAACCCTAGCCCGAACCCTAACCCTAACCCTTCCCCGAAGCCTGACCCTCACCCGTCCCCTAATCCTAACCCGTACGCTAGCACTAACCCGCGCCCTCACACGTACGATCCCCCTAAAGCGTTGTCGTACCCTCCCCTGGACCCTTAACCGTCCCCGTCCCCTAACACTGACCCTAGCCCGAACCCTAAGCCTAACCCTTCCCCGAAGCCTGACCCTCACCCGTCCCCTAATCCTAACCGGTACGCTAACACTAACCCGCGCCCTCACACGTACGCTCCCCCTAAAGCGTTGTCGTACCCTCCCCTGGTCCCTAAACCGTCCCCGTCCCCTAACCCTAACCCTAGCCCGAACCCTAACCCTAACCCTTCCTTGAAGCCTGACCCTCTCCCGTCCCCTAATCCTAACCCGTACGCTAACACTAACCCGCGCCCTCACACGTACGCTCCCCCTAAAGCGTTGTCGTACCCTCCCCTGACCCTAAACCGTCCCCGTCCCCTAACCCTAACCCTAGCCCGAACCCTAACCCTAACCCTTCCCCGAAGCCTGACCCTCACCCGTCCCCTAATCCTAACCCGTACGCTAACACTAACCTGCGCCCTCACGCGTACGCTACCCCTAAAGCGTTGTCGTACCCTCCCCTGGACCCTAAACCGTCTCCGTCCCCTAACCCTAACCCTAGCCCGAACCCTAAGCCTAACCCTTCCCCGAAGCCTGACCCTCACCCGTCCCCTAATCCTAACCCGTACGCTAACACTAACCCGCGCCCTTACACGTACGCTCCCCCTAAAGCGTTGTCGTACCCTCCCCTGGACCCTAAACCGTCCCCATCCCCTAACCCTAACCCTAGCCCGAACCCTAACCCTAACCCTTCCCCGAAGCCTGACCCTCTCCCGTCCCCTAATCCTAACCCGTACGCTAACACTAACCCGCGCCCTCACACGTACGCTCCCCCTAAAGGGTTGTCGTACACTGCCCTGGACCCTAAACCGTCCCCGTCCCCTAACGTTAACCCTAGCCCGAAACCTAAGCCTAACGCTTCCACGAAGCCTGACCCTCACCCGTCCCCTAATCCTAACCCGTACGCTAACACTAACCCGCGCCCTCACACGTACGCTCCCCCTAAAGCGTTGTCGTACCCTCCCCTGGACCCTAAACCGTCCCCGTCCCCTAACCTTAACCCTAGCCCGAACCCTAACCCTAACCCTTCCCCGAAGCCTGACCCTCACCCGTCCCCTAATCCTAACCCGTACGCTAACACTAACCCGCGCCCTCACACGTACGCTCCCCCTAAAGCGTTGTCGTACCCCCCCCTGGACCCTAAGCCGTCCCCGTCCCCTAACCCTAACCCTAGCCCGAACCCTAACCCTAACCCTTCCCGGAAGCCTGACCCTCACCCGTCCCCTAATCCTAACCCGTACGCTAACACTAACCCGCGCCCTCACACGTACGCTCCCCCTAAAGCGTTGTCGTACCCTCCCCTGGACCCTAAACCGTCCCCGACCCCTAACCCTAACCCTAGCCCGAACCCTAACCCTAACCCTTCCCCGAAGCCTGAACCTCACCCGTTCCCTAATCCTAACCCGTACGCTAACACTAACCCGCGCCCTCACACGTACGCTCCCCCTAAAGCGTTGTCGTACCCTCCCCTGGACCCTAAACCGTCCCCGTCCCCTAACCCTAACCCTAGCCCGAACCCTAACCCTAACCGTTCCCCGAAGCCTGACCCTCACCCGTCCCCTAATCCTAACCCGTACGCTAACACTAACCCGCGCCCTCACACGTACGCTCCCCCTAAAGCGTTGTCGTACCCTCCCCTGGACCCTAAACCGTCTCCGTCCCCTAACCCTAACCCTAGCCCGAACCCTAAGCCTAACTCTTCCACGAAGCCTGACCCTCACCCGTCCCCTAATCCTAACCTGTACGCTAACACTAACCCGCGCCCTCACACGTACGCTCCCCCTAAACCGTTGTCGTACCCTCCCCTGGACCCTAAACCGTCCCCGTCCCCTAACCCTAACCCTAGCCCGAAACCTAAACCTAACCCTTCCCCGAAGCCGGACCCTCACCCGTCCCATAATCCTAACACGTACGCTAACACTAACCCGCGCCCTCACACGTACGCTCCCCCTAAAGTGTTGTCGTACCCTCCCCTGGACCCTAAACCGTCCCCGTCCCCTATCCCTAACCCTAGGGCGAAACCTAGCCCTAACCCTTCACCGAAGCCTGACCCTCATCCGTCCCCTAATCCTAACCCATACGCTAACACTAAACCGCGCCCTCACACTTACGCTCCCCCTAAAGCGATGTCGTACCCTTCCCTGGACCCTAAACCGTCCCCGTCCCCTAACCCTAACCCTAGCCCGAACGCCTACCCTAACCCTTCCCCGAAGCTTGACCCTCACCCGTCCTCTAAACCTAACCTGTACGCTAACACTAACCTGCGCCCTCACACGTACGCTCCCCCTAAAGCGTTGTCGTACCCTCCCCTGGACCCTAAACCGTCCCTGACCCCTAACCCTAACCCTAGCCCGAACCCTAACCCTAACCCTTCCCCGAAGCCTGACCCTCACCCGTCCCCTAATCCTAACCCGTACGCTAACACTAACCCACGCCCTCACACGTACGCTCCCCCTAAAGCGTTGTCGTACCCTCCCCTGGACCCTAAACCGTCCCCGTCCCCTAACCCTAACCCTAGCCCGAACCCTAACCCTAACCCTTCCCCGAAGGCTGACCCTCACCCGTCCCCTAATCCTAACCCGTACGCTAACAGTAACCCGCGCCCTCACACGTACGCTCCCCCTAAAGCGTTGTCGTACCCTCCCCTGGACCCTAAACCGTCCCCATCCCCTAACCCTAAACCTAGCCCGAACCCTAACCCTAACCCTTCCCCGAAGCCTGACCCTCACCCATCCCCTAATCCTAACCCGTACGCTAACACTAACCCGCGCCCTCACGCGTACGCTCCCCCTTAAGCGTTGTCGTACCCTCCCCTGGACCCTAAACCGTCCCCGTCCCCTAACCTTAACCCTAGCCCGAACCCTAACCCTAACCCTTCCCCGAAGCCTGACCCTCACCCGTCCCCTAATCCTAACCCGTACGCTAACACTAACCCGCGCCCTCACACGTACGCTCCCCCTAAAGCGTTGTCGTACCCCCCCCTGGACCCTAAGCCGTCCCCGTCCCCTAACCCTAACCCTAGCCCGAACCCTAACCCTAACCCTTCCCGGAAGCCTGACCCTCACCCGTCCCCTAATCCTAACCCGTACGCTAACACTAACCCGCGCCCTCACACGTACGCTCCCCCTAAAGCGTTGTCGTACCCTCCCCTGGACCCTAAACCGTCCCCGACCCCTAACCCTAACCCTAGCCCGAACCCTAACCCTAATCCTTCCCCGAAGCCTGAACCTCACCCGTTCCCTAATCCTAACCCGTACGCTAACACTAACCCGCGCCCTCACACGTACGCTCCCCCTAAAGCGTTGTCGTACCCTCCCCTGGACCCTAAACCGTCCCCGTCCCCTAACCCTAACCCTAGCCCGAACCCTAACCCTAACCGTTCCCCGAAGCCTGACCCTCACCCGTCCCCTAATCCTAACCCGTACGCTAACACTAACCCGCGCCCTCACACGTACGCTCCCCCTAAAGCGTTGTCGTACCCTCCCCTGGACCCTAAACCGTCTCCGTCCCCTAACCCTAACCCTAGCCCGAACCCTAAGCCTAACTCTTCCACGAAGCCTGACCCTCACCCGTCCCCTAATCCTAACCTGTACGCTAACACTAACCCGCGCCCTCACACGTACGCTCCCCCTAAACCGTTGTCGTACCCTCCCCTGGACCCTAAACCGTCCCCGTCCCCTAACCCTAACCCTAGCCCGAAACCTAAACCTAACCCTTCCCCGAAGCCGGACCCTCACCCGTCCCATAATCCTAACACGTACGCTAACACTAACCCGCGCCCTCACACGTACGCTCCCCCTAAAGTGTTGTCGTACCCTCCCCTGGACCCTAAACCGTCCCCGTCCCCTATCCCTAACCCTAGGGCGAAACCTAGCCCTAACCCTTCACCGAAGCCTGACCCTCATCCGTCCCCTAATCCTAACCCATACGCTAACACTAAACCGCGCCCTCACACTTACGCTCCCCCTAAAGCGATGTCGTACCCTTCCCTGGACCCTAAACCGTCCCCGTCCCCTAACCCTAACCCTAGCCCGAACGCCTACCCTAACCCTTCCCCGAAGCTTGACCCTCACCCGTCCTCTAAACCTAACCTGTACGCTAACACTAACCTGCGCCCTCACACGTACGCTCCCCCTAAAGCGTTGTCGTACCCTCCCCTGGACCCTAAACCGTCCCTGACCCCTAACCCTAACCCTAGCCCGAACCCTAACCCTAACCCTTCCCCGAAGCCTGACCCTCACCCGTCCCCTAATCCTAACCCGTACGCTAACACTAACCCACGCCCTCACACGTACGCTCCCCCTAAAGCGTTGTCGTACCCTCCCCTGGACCCTAAACCGTCCCCGTCCCCTAACCCTAACCCTAGCCCGAACCCTAACCCTAACCCTTCCCCGAAGCCTGACCCTCACCCGTCCCATAATCCTAAACCGTACGCTAACACTAACCCGCACCCTCACACGTACGCTCCCCCTAAAGCGTTGTCGTACCCTCCCCTGGACCCTAAACCGTCCCCGTCCCCTAACCCTAACCCTAGCACGAACCCTAAACTTAAACCTTCCTCGAAGCCTGACACACACACGTCCCCTAATCCTAACCCGTACGCTAACACTAACCCGCGCCCTCACACGTACGCTCCCCCTAAAGCGTTGTCGTACCCTCCCCTGGACCCTAAACCGTCCCCGTCCCCTAACCCTAACCCTAGCCCGAACCCTAACCCTAACCCTTCCCCGAAGGCTGACCCTCACCCGTCCCCTAATCCTAACCCGTACGCTAACAGTAACCCGCGCCCTCACACGTACGCTCCCCCTAAAGCGTTGTCGTACCCTCCCCTGGACCCTAAACCGTCCCCATCCCCTAACCCTAAACCTAGCCCGAACCCTAACCCTAACCCTTCCCCGAAGCCTGACCCTCACCCATCCCCTAATCCTAACCCGTACGCTAACACTAACCCGCGCCCTCACGCGTACGCTCCCCCTTAAGCGTTGTCGTACCCTCCCCTGGACCCTAAACCGACCCCGTCCCCTAACCCTAACCCTAGCCCGTACCCTAACCCTAACCCTTCCCCGAAGCCTGACCCTCACCCGTCCCCTAATCCTAACCCGTACGCTAACACTAACCCGCGCCCTCACGCGTACGCTCCCCCTAAAGCGTTGTCGTACCCTCCCCTGGACCCTAAACCGTCCCCGTCCCCTAACCCTAACCCTAGCCCGAACCCTAACCCTAACACTTCCCCGAAGCCTGACCCGTACCCGTCCCCTAATCCTAACCCGTACGCTAACACTAACCCGCGCCCTCACACGTACGCTCCCCCTAACGCGTTGTCGTACCCTCCCCTGGACCCTCAACCGTCCCCGTCCCCTAACCCTAACCCTAGCCCGAACCCTAAACCTAAACCTTCCCCGAAGCCTGACCCTCACACGTCCCCTAATCCTAACCCGTACGCTAACACTAACCCGCGCCCTCACACGAACGCTCCCTCTAAAGCGTTGTCGTACCCTCCCCTGGACCCTAAACCGTCCCCGTCCCCTAACCCTAACCCTAGCCCGAACCCTAAACCTAACCCTTCCCGAAGCCTGACCCTCAACCGTCCCCTAATCCTAACCCGTACGCTTACACTAACCTGCGCCCTCACACGTACGCTCCCCCTAAAGCGTTGTCGTACCCTCCCCTGAACCCTAAACCGTCCCCGTCTCCAAACCCTAACCCTAGCCCGAACCCTAAGCCTAACACGTCCCCGAAGCCTGACACTCACCCGTCCCCTAATCCTAACCCGTACGCTAACACTAACTGTGCCCTCACACGTACGCTCCCCCTAAAGCACTGTCGTACCCTCCCCTGGACCCTAAACCGTCCCTGTCCCCTAACACTAACCCTAGCCCGAACCCTAACCCTAACCCTTCCCCGAAGCCTGACCCTCACCCGTCCCCTAATCCTAACCCGTACGCTAACACTAACCCGCGCACTCACATGTACGCTCCCCCTAAAGCGTTGTCGTACCCTCCCCTGGACCCTAAACCGTCCCCGTACCCTAACCCTAACCCTAGCCCGAACCCTAACCCTAACCCTTCCCCGAAGCCTGACCCTCACCAGTCCCCTAATCCTAACCCGTACGCTAACACTAACCCGCGCCCTCACGCGTACGCTCCCCCTAAAGCGTTGTCGTACCCTCCCCTGGACCCTAAACCGTCCCCGTCCCCTAACATTAACCCTAGCCCGAACCCTAACCCTAACCCTTCCCCGAAGCCTGACCCTCACCCGTCCCCTAATCCTAACCCGTACGCTAACACTAACCCGTGCCCTCACACGTACGCTCCCCCTAAAGCGTTGTCGTACCCTCCCCTGGACCCTAAACCGTCCCCGTCCCGTAACCCTAACCCTAGCCCGAACCCTAAACCTAACCCTTCCCCGAAGCCTGACCCTCACACGTCCCATAATCCTAACCCGTATGCTAACACTAACCCGCGCCCTCACACGTACGCTCCACCTAAGGCGTTGTCGTACCCTCCCCTGGACCCTAAACCGTCTCCGTCCCCTAACCCTAACCCTAGCCCGAACCCTAAGCCTAAACCTTCCACGAAGCCTGACCCTCACCCGTCCCATAATCCTAACACGTACGCTAACACTAACCCGCGCCCTCACACGTACGCTCCCCCTAAAGCGTTGTCGTACCCTCCCCTGGACCCTAAACCGTCCCTGACCCCTAACCCTAACCCTAGCCCGAACCCTAACCCTAATCCTTCCCCGAAGCCTGACCCTCACCCGTCCCCTAATCCTAACCCGTACGCTAACACTAACCCACGCCCTCACACGTACGCTCCCCCTAAAGCGTTGTCGTACCCTCCCCTGGACCCTAAACCGTCCCCGTCCCCTAACCCTAACCCTAGCCCGAACCCTAACCCTAACCCTTCCCCGAAGCCTGACCCTCACCCGTCCCCTAATCCTAACCCATACGCTAACACTAAACCTCGCCCTCACACGTACGCTCCCCCTAAAGCGTTGTCGTACCCTCCCCTGGACCCTAAACCGTCCCCGTCCCCTAACCCTAACCCTAGCACGAACCCTAAACTTAAACCTTCCTCGAAGCCTGACACACACACGTCCCCTAATCCTAACCCGTACGCTAACACTAACCCGCGCCCTCACACGTACGCTCCCCCTAAAGCGTTGTCGTACCCTCCCCTGGACCCTAAACCGTCCCCGTCCCCTAACCCTAACCCTAGCCCGAACCCTAACCCTAACCCTTCCCCGAAGCCTGACCCTCACCCGTCCCCTAATCCTAACCCGTACGCTAACACTAACCCGCGCCCTCAAACGTACGCTCCCCCTAACGCGTTGTCGTACCCTCCCCTGGACCCTCAACCGTCCCCGTCCCCTAACCCTAACCCTAGCCCGAACCCTAAACCTAAACCTTCCCCGAAGCCTGACCCTCACACGTCCCCTAATCCTAACCCGTACGCTAACACTAACCCACGCCCTCACACGAACGCTCCCCCTAAAGCGTTGTCGTACCCTCCCCTGGACCCTAAACAGTCCCCGTCCCCTAACCCTAACCCTAGCCCGAACCCTAAACCTAACCCTTCCCGAAGCCTGACCCTCACCCGTCCCCTTATACTAACCCGTACGCCAACACAAACCCGCGCCCTCACACGTACGCTCCCCCTAAAGCGTTGTCATACCCTCCCATGGACCCTAAACTGTCCCCGTCCCCTAACCCTAACCCTAGCCCGAACGCTAACCCTAACCCTTCCCCGAAGCATGACCCTCACCCGTCCCCTAATCCTAACCCGTACGCTAACACTAACCCGCGCCCTCACACGTACGCTCCCCCTAAAGCGTTGTCGTACCCTCCCCTGGACCCTAAACCATCCCCATCCCCTAACCCTAACCCTAGACCGAACCCTAAGCCTAACACGTCCCCGAAGCCTGACACTCACCCGTCCCCTAATCCTAACCCGTACGCTAACACTAACTGTGCCCTCACACGTACGCTCCCCCTAAAGCACTGTCATACCCTCCCCTGGACCCTAAACCGTCCCTGTCCCCTAACACTAACCCTAGCCCGAACCCTAACCCTAACCCTTCCCCGAAGCCTGACCCTCACCCGTCCCCTAATCCTAACCCGTACGCTAACACTAACCCGCGCACTCACACGTACGCTCCCCCTAAAGCGTTGTCGTACCCTCCCCTGGACCCTAAACCGTCCCCGTCCCCTAACCCTAACCCTAGCCCGAACCCTAAACCTAACCCTTCCCCGAAGCCTGACCCTCACCAGTCCCCTAATCCTAACCCGTACGCTAACACTAACCCGCGCCCTCACGCGTACGCTCCCCCTAAAGCGTTGTCGTACCCTCCCCTGGACCCTAAACCGTCCCCGTCCCCTAACCCTAACCCTAGCC
Organism: Grampus griseus; assembly: GCF_964374135.1. NCBI lineage: Eukaryota > Metazoa > Chordata > Mammalia > Artiodactyla > Delphinidae > Grampus > Grampus griseus. The sequence goes on along the minus strand of NW_028132987.1, from coordinate 61,624 downwards.
CGAACCCTAAGCCTAACCCTTCCCCGAAGCCTGACCCTCACCCGTCCCCTAATCCTAACCCGTACGCTAACACTAACCCGCGCCCTCACACGTACGCTCCCCCTAAAGCGTTGTCGTACCCTCCCCTGGACCCTAAACCGTCCCTGTCCCGTAACCCTAACCCTAGCCCGAACCCTAACCCTAACCCTTCCCCGAAGCCTGACCCTCACCCGTCCCATAATCCTAACCCGTATGCTAACACTAACCCGCGCCCTCACACGTACGCTCCACCTAAAGCGTTGTCGTACCCTCCCCTGGACCCTAAACCGTCTCCGTCCCCTAACCCTAACCCTAGCCCGAACCCTAAGCCTAACCCTTCCACGAAGCCTGACCCTCACCCGTCCCCTAATCCTAACCCGTACGCTAACACTAACCCGCGCCCTCACACGTACGCTCCCCCTAAAGCGTTGTCGTACCCTCCCCTGGACCCTAAACCGTCCCCGTCCCCTATCCCTAACCCTAGGGCGAAACCTAGCCCTAACCCTTCACCGAAGCCTGACCCTCACCCGTCCCCTAATCCTAACCCGTACGCTAGCACTAACCCGCACCCTCACACGTACGATCCCCCTAAAGCGTTGTCGTACCCTCCCCTGGACCCTTAACCGTCCCCGTCCCCTAACACTGACCCTAGCCCGAACCCTAACCCTAACCCTTCCCCGAAGCCTGACCCTCACCCGTCCCCTAATCCTAACCGGTACGCTAACACTAACCCGCGCCCTCACACATACGCTCCCCCTAAAGCGTTGTCGTACCCTCCCCTGGTCCCTAAACCGTCCCCGTCCCCTAACCCTAACCCTAGCCCGAACCCTAACCCTAACCCTTCCTTGAAGCCTGACCCTCACCCGTCTCCTAATCCTAACCCGTACGCTAACACTAACCCGCGCCCTCACACGTACGCTCCCCCTAAAGCGTTGTCGTACCCTCCCCTGACCCTAAACCGTCCCCGTCCCCTAACCCTAACCCTAGCCCGAACCCTAACCCTAACCCTTCCCCGAAGCCTGACCCTCACCCGTCCCCTAATCCTAACCCGTACACTAACACTAACCTGCGCCCTCACGCGTACGCTACCCCTAAAGCGTTGTCGTACCCTCCCCTGGACCCTAAACCGTCTCCGTCCCCTAACCCTAACCGTAGCCCGAACCCTAAGCCTAACCCTTCCCCGAAGCCTGACCCTCACCCGTCCCCTAATCCTAACCCGTACGCTAACACTAACCCGCGCCCTTACACGTACGCTCCCCCTAAAGCGTTGTCGTACCCTCCCCTGGACCCTAAACCGTCCCCGTCCCCTAACCCTAACCCTAGCCCGAACCCTAACCCTAACCCTTCCCCGAAGCCTGACCCTCTCCCGTCCCCTAATCCTAACCCGTACGCTAACACTAACCCGCGCCCTCACACGTACGCTCCCCCTAAAGGGTTGTCGTACACTGCCCTGGACCCTAAACCGTCCCCGTCCCCTAACCTTAACCCTAGCCCGAACCCTAAGCCTAACGCTTCCACGAAGCCTGACCCTCACCCGTCCCCTTATCCTAACCCGTACGCTAACACTAACCCGCGCCCTCACACGTACGCTACCCCTAAAGCGTTGTCGTACCCTCCCCTGGACCCTAAACCGTCCCCGTCCCCTAACCTTAACCCTAGCCCGAACCCTAACCCTAACCCTTCCCCGAAGCCTGACCCTCACCCGTCCCCTAATCCTAACCCGTACGCTAGCACTAAACCGCACCCTCACACGTACAATCCCCCTAAAGCGTTGTCGTACCCTCCCCTGGACCCTAAACCGTCCCCGTCCCCTAACACTGACCCTAGCCCGAACCCTAACCCTAACCCTTCCCCGAAGCCTGACCCTCACCCGTCCCCTAATCCTAACCGGTACGCTAACACTAACCCGCGCCCTCACACATACGCTCCCCCTAAAGCGTTGTCGTACCCTCCCCTGGACCCTAAACCGTCCCCTTCCCCTAACACTAACCCTAGCCCGAACCCTAACCCTAACCCTTCCTTGAAGCCTGACCCTCACCCGTCCCCTAATCCTAACCCGTACGCTAACACTAACCCGCGCCCTCACAAGTACGCTCCCCCTAAAGCGTTGTCGTACCCTCCCCTGACCCTAAAATGTCCCCGTCCCCTAACCCTAACCCTAGCCCGAACCCTAACCCTAACCCTTCCCCGAAGCCTGACCCTCACCCGTCCCCTAATCCTAACCCGTACGCTAACACTAACCTGCGCCCTCACGCGTACGCTCCCCCTAAAGCGTTGTCGTACCCTCCCCTGGACCCTAAACCGTCTCCGTCCCCTAACCCTAACCGTAGCCCGAAACCTAACCCTAACCCTTCCCCGAAGCCTGACCCTCACCCGGCCCCTAATCCTAACCCGTACGCTAACACTAACCCGCGCCCTCACACGTACGCTTCCCCTAAAGCGTTGTCGTACCCTCCCCTGGACCCTAAACCGTCCCCGTCCCCTAACCCTAACCCTAGCCCGAACCCTAACCCTAACCCTTCCCCGAAGCCTGACCCTCACCCGTCCCCTAATCCTAACCCGTACGCTAACACTAACCCGCGCCCTCACGCGTACGCTCCCCCTAAAGCGTTGTCGTACCCTCCCCTGGACCCTAAACCGTCCCCGTCCCCTAACATTAACCCTAGCCCGAACCCTAACCCTAACCCTTCCCCGAAGCCTGACCCTCACCCGTCCCCTAATCCTAACCCGTACGCTAACACTAACCCGTGCCCTCACACGTACGCTCCCCCTAAAGCGTTGTCGTACCCTCCCCTGGACCCTAAACCGTCCCCGTCCCGTAACCCTAACCCTAGCCCGAACCCTAACCCTAACACTTCCCCGAAGCCTGACCCTCACCCGTCCCATAATCCTAACCCGTATGCTAACACTAACCCGCGCCCTCACACGTACGCTCCACCTAAAGCGTTGTCGTACCCTCCCCTGGACCCTAAACCGTCTCCGTCCCCTAACCCTAACCCTAGCCCGAACCCTAAGCCTAAACCTTCCACGAAGCCTGACCCTCACCCGTCCCATAATCCTAACACGTACGCTAACACTAACCCGCGCCCTCACACGTACGCTCCCCCTAAAGCGTTGTCGTACCCTCCCCTGGACCCTAAACCGTCCCTGACCCCTAACCCTAACCCTAGCCCGAACCCTAACCCTAATCCTTCCCCGAAGCCTGACCCTCACCCGTCCCCTAATCCTAACCCGTACGCTAACAGTAACCCACGCCCTCACACGTACGCTCCCCCTAAAGCGTTGTCGTACCCTCCCCTGGACCCTAAACCGTCCCCGTCCCCTAACCCTAACCCTAGGCCGAACCCTAACCCTAACCGTTCCCCGAAGCCTGACCCTCACCCGTCCCCTAATCCTAACCCATACGCTAACACTAAACCGCGCCCTCACACGTACGCTCCCCCTAAAGCGTTGTCGTACCCTCCCCTGGACCCTAAACCGTCCCCGTCCCCTAACCCTAACCCTAGCACGAACCCTAAACTTAAACCTTCCTCGAAGCCTGACACACACACGTCCCCTAATCCTAACCCGTACGCTAACACTAACCCGCGCCCTCACACGTACGCTCCCCCTAAAGCGTTGTCGTACCCTCCCCTGGACCCTAAACCGTCCCCGTCCCCTAACCCTAACCCTAGCCCGAACCCTAACCCTAACCCTTCCCCGAAGCCTGACCCTCACCCGTCCCCTAATCCTAACCCGTATGCTAACACTAACCCGCGCCCTCACACGTACGCTCCCCCTAAAGGGTTGTCGTACCCTCCCCTGGACCCTAAACCGTCCCCGTCCCCTAACCCTAACCCTAGCCCGAACCCTAACCCTAACCCTTCCCCGAAGCCTGACCCTCACCCATCCCCTAATCCTAACCCGTACGCTAACACTAACCCGCGCCCTCACGCGTACGCTCCCCCTTAAGCGTTGTCGTACCCTCCCCTGGACCCTAAACCGTCCCCGTCCCCTAACCCTAACCCTAGCCCGAACCCTAACCCTAACCCTTCCCCGAAGCCTGACCCTCACCCGTCCCCTAATCCTAACCCGTACGCTAACACTAACCCGCGCCCTCACGCGTACGCTCCCCCTAAAGCGTTGTCGTACCCTCCCCTGGACCCTAAACCGTCCCCGTCCCCTAACCCTAACCCTAGCCCGAACCCTAAACCTAACCCTTCCCCGAAGCCTGACCCTCACCCGTCCCCTAATCCCAAACTGTACGTTAACACTAACCCGCGCCCTCACACGTACGCTCCCCCTAAAGCGTTGTCGTACCCTCCCCTGGACCCTAAACCGTCCCCGTCCCCTAACCCTAACCCTAGCCCGAACCCTAACCCTAACCCTTCCCCGAAGCCTGACCCTCACCCGTCCCCTAATCCTAACCCGTACGCTAACACTAACCCGCGCCCTCACACGTACGCTCCCCCTAAAGCGTTGTCGTACCCTCCTCTGGACCCTAAACCATCCCCGTCCCCTAACCCTAACCCTAGCCTGAACCCTAACCCTAACCCTTCCCCGAAGCCTGACCCTCACCCGTCCCCTAATCCTAACCCGTACGCTAACACTAACCCGCGCCCTCACGCGTACGCTCCCCCTTAAGCGTTGTCGTACCCTCCCCTGGAACCTAAACCGTCCCCGTCCCCTAAACCTAACCCTAGCCCGAACCCTAACCCTAACCCTTCCCCGAAGCCTGACCCTCACCCGTCCCCTAATCCTAACCCGTACGCTAACACTAACCCGCGCCCTCACACGTACGCTCCCCCTAAAGCGTTGTCGTACCCTCCCCTGAACCCTAAACCGTCCCCGTCCCCTAACCCTAACCCTAGCCCGAACCCTAACCCTAACCCTTCCCCGAAGCCTGACCCTCACCCGTCCCCTAATCCGAACCCGTACGCTAACACTAACCCGCACCCTCACACGTACGCTCCCCCTAAAGCGTTGTGGTACCCTCCCCTGGACCCTATACCGTCCCCGTCCCCTAACCCTAACCCTAGCCCGAACCCTAAACCTAACCCTTCCCCGAAGCCTGACCCTCACCCGTCCCCTAATCCTAACCCGTACGCTAACACTAACCCGCGCCCTCACACGTATGCTCCCCCTAAAGCGTTGTCGTACCCTCCCCTGGACCCTAATCCGTCCCCGTCCCCTAACCCTAACCCTAGCCCGAACACTAACCCTAACCCTTCCCCGAAGCCTGACACTCACCCGTCCCCTACCCTAACCCGTACGCTAACACTAACCCGCGCCCTCACACGTACGCTCCCCCTAAAGCGTTGTCGTACCCTCCCCTGGACCCTAAACCGTCCCCGTCCCCTAACCCTAACCCTAGCCCGAACCCTAAGCCTAAAACTTCCCCGAAGACTGACCCTCACCCGTCCCCTAATCCTAACCCATATGCTAACACTAACCCGCGCCCTCACACGGACGCTGCCCCTAAAGCGCTGTCGTACCCTCCCCTGGACCCTAAACCGTCCCGGTCCCCTAACCCTAACCCTAGCCCGAACCCTAACCCTAACCCTTCCCCGAAGCCTGACCCTCACCCGTCCCCTAATCCTAACCCGTACGCTAACACTAACCCGCGTCCTCACGCGTACGCTCCCCCTAAAGTGGTGGCGTACCCTCCCCTGGACCCTAAACTGTCCCCATCCCCTAACCCTAACCCTAGCCCGAACCCTAAGCCTAACCCTTCCCCGAAGCCTGACCCTCACCCGTCCCCTAATCCTAACCCGTACGCTAACACTAACCCGCGCCCTCACACGTACGCTGCCCCTAAAGTGTTGTCGTACCCTCCCCTGGACCCTAAACCGTCCCCGTCCCCTAACCCTAACCCTAGCCCGAACCCTAACCCTAACACTTCCCCGAAGCCTGACTCTCACCCGTCCCCTAATCCTAACCCGTACGCTAACACTAACCCGCGCCCTAACGCGTACGCTCCCCCTAAAGCGTTGTCGAACCCTCCCCGGACCCTAAACCGTCCCCGTCCCCTAACCCTAACCCTAGCCCGAACCGTAACCCTAACCCTTCCCCGAAGCCTGACCCTCACCCGTCCCCTAATCCTAACCCGTACGCTAACACTCACCCGCGCCCTCACACGTACGCTCCCCCTAAAGCATTGTCGTAACCTCCCCTGGACCCTAAACCGTCCCCGTCCCCTAACCCTAACCCTAGCCCGAACGCTAACCCTAACCCTTCCCCGAAGCCTGACCCTCACCCGTCCCCTAATCCTAACCCGTACGCTAACACTAACCCGCGCCCTCACACGTACGCTGCCCCTAAAGTGTTGTCGTACCCTCCCCTGGACCCTAAACCGTCCCCGTCCCCTAACCCTAACCCTAGCCCGAACCCTAACCCTAACCCTTCCCCGAAGCCTGACCCTCACCCGTCCCCTAATCCTAACCCGTACGCTAACACTAACCCGCGCCCTCACACGTACGCTCCCCCTAAAGCGTTGTCGTACCCTCCCCTGGACCCTAAACCGTCCCCGTCCGCTAACCCTAACCCTAGCCCGAACCCTAAGCCTAACCCTTCCCCGAAGCCTGACCCTCACCCGTCCCCTAATCCTAACCCGTACGCTAACACTAACCTGCGCCCTCACACGTACGCTCCCCCTAAAGCGTTGTCGTACCCTCCCCTGGACCATAAACCGTCCCCGTCCCCTAACCCTAAACCTAGCCCGAACCCTAACCCTAACCCTTCCCCGAAGCCTGACCCTCACCCGTCCCCTAATCCCAAACCGTACGTTAACACTAACCCGCGCCCTCACACGTACGCTCCCCCTAAAGCGTTGTCGTACCCTCCCCTGGACCCTAAACCGTCCCCGTCCCCTAACCCTAACCCTAGCCCGAACCCTAACCCTAACCCTTCCCCGAAGCCTGACCCTCACCCGTCCCCTAATCCTAACCCGTACGCTAACACTAACCCGCGCCCTCACACGTACGCTCCCCCTAAAGCGTTGTCGTACACTCCTCTGGACCCTAAACCGTCCCCGTCCCCTAACCCTAACCCTAGCCTGAACCCTAACCCTAACCCTTCCCCGAAGCCTGACCCTCACCCGTCCCCTAATCCTAACCCGTACGCTAACACTAACCCGCGCCCTCACGCGTACGCTCCCCCTTAAGCGTTGTCGTACCCTCCCCTGGAACCTAAACCGTCCCCGTCCCCTAACCCTAACCCTAGCCCGAACCCTAACCCTAACCCTTCCCCGAAGCCTGACCCTCACCCGTCCCCTAATCCTAACCCGTACGCTAACACTAACCCGCGCCCTCACACGTACGCTCCCCCTAAAGCGTTGTCGTACCCTCCCCTGAACCCTAAACCGTCCCCGTCCCCTAACCCTAACCCTAGCCCGAACCCTAACCCTAACCCTTCCCCGAAGCCTGACCCTCACCCGTCCCCTAACCCTAAACCGTACGCTAACACTAACCCGTGCCCTCACACGTACGCTCCCCCTAAAGCGTTGTCGTACCCTCCCCTGGACCCTAAACCGTCCCCGTCCCCTAACCATAACCCTAGCCCGAACCCTAACCCTAACCCTTCCCCGAAGCCTGACACTCACCCGTCCCCTAATCCGAACCCGTACGCTAACACTAACCCGTGCCCTCACATGTACGCTCCCCCTAAAGCGTTGTCGTACCCTCCCCTGGACCCTAAACCGTCCCCGTCCCCTAACCCTAACCCTAGCCCGAACCCTAACCCTAACACTTCCCCGAAGCCTGACCCTCACCCGTCCCCTAATCCTAACCCGTACGCTAACACTAACCCGCGCCCTCACACGTACGCTCCCCCTAAAGCGTTGTCGTACCCTCCCCTGGACCCTAAACCGTCCCCGTCCCCTAACCCTAACCCTAGCCCGAACCCTAACCCTAACCCTTCCCCGAAGCCTGACCCTCACCCGTCCCCTAATCCTAACCCGTACGCTAACAATAACCCGCGCCCTCACACGTACGCTCCCCCTAAAGCGTTGTCGTAACCTCGCCTGGACCCTAAACCGTCCCCGTCCCCTAACCCTAACCCTAGCCCGAACCCTAACCCTAACCCTTCCCCGAAGCCTGACCCTCACCCGTCCCCTAATCCTAACCCGTACGCTAACACTAACCCGCGCCCTCACACGTACGCTCCCCCTAAAGCGTTGTCGTACCCTCCCCTGGACCCTAAACAGTCCCCGTCCCCTAACCCTAACCCTAGCCCGAACCCTAAGCCTAACTCTTCCCTGAAGCCTGACCCTCACCCGTCCCCTAATCCTAACCCGTACGCTAACACTAACCCGCGCCCTCACACGTACGCTCCCCCTAAAGCTTTGTCGTACCCTCCCCTGGACCCTAAACCGTCCCCGTCCCCTAACACTAACCCTAGCCCGAACCCTAAGCCTAACCCTTCCCCGAAGCCTGACCCTCACCCGTCCCCTAATCCTAACCCGTACGCTAACACTAACCCGCGCCCTCACACGTACGCTCCCCCTAAAGCGTTGTCGTACCCTCCCCTGGACCCTAAACCGTCCCCGTCCCCTAACCCTAACCCTAGCCCGAACCCTAAGCCTAAAACTTCCCCGAAGACTGACCCTCACCCGTCCCCTAATCCTAACCCATATGCTAACACTAACCCGCGCCCTCACACGGACGCTGCCCCTAAAGCGCTGTCGTACCCTCCCCTGGACCCTAAACCGTCCCCGTCCCCTAACCCTAACCCTAGCCCGAACCCTAACCCTAACCCTTCCCCGAAGCCTGACCCTCACCCGTCCCCTAATCCTAACCCGTACGCTAACACTAACCCGCGTCCTCACGCGTACGCTCCCCCTAAAGTGGTGGCGTACCCTCCCCTGGACCCTAAACTGTCCCCGTCCCCTAACCCTAACCCTAGCCCGAACCCTAAGCCTAACCCTTCCCCGAAGCCTGACCCTCACCCGTCCCCTAATCCTAACCCGTACGCTAACACTAACCCGCGCCCTCACACGTACGCTGCCCCTAAAGTGTTGTCGTACCCTCCCCTGGACCCTAAACCGTCCCCGTCCCCTAACCCTAACCCTAGCCCGAACCCTAACCCTAACACTTCCCCGAAGCCTGACTCTCACCCGTCCCCTAATCCTAACCCGTACGCTAACACTAACCCGCGCCCTAATGCGTACGCTCCCCCTAAAGCGTTGTCGTACCCTCCCCTGGACCCTAAACCGTCCCCGTCCCCTAACCCTAACCCTAGCCCGAACCGTAACCCTAACCCTTCCCCGAAGCCTGACCCTCACCCGTCCCCTAATCCTAACCCGTACGCTAACACTAACCCGCGCCCTCACACGTACGCTCCCCCTAAAGCATTGTCGTAACCTCCCCTGGACCCTAAACCGTCCCCGTCCCCTAACCCTAACCCTAGCCCGAACGCTAACCCTAACCCTTCCCCGAAGCCTGACCCTCACCCGTCCCCTAATCCTAACCCGTACGCTAACACTAACCCGCGCCCTCACACGTACGCTGCCCCTAAAGTGTTGTCGTACCCTCCCCTGGACCCTAAACCGTCCCCGTCCCCTAACCCTAACCCTAGCCCGAACCCTAACCCTAACCCTTCCCCGAAGCCTGACCCTCACCCGTCCCCTAATCCTAACCCGTACGCTAACACTAACCCGCGCCCTCACACGTACGCTCCCCCTAAAGCGTTGTCGTACCCTCCACTGGACACTAAACCGTTCCCGTCCCCTAACCCTAACCCTAGCCCGAACCCTAACCCTAACCCTTCCCCGAAGCCTGAACCTCACACGTCCCCTAATCCTAACCCGTAGGCTAACACTAATCCGCGCCCTCACACGTACGCTCCCCCTAAAGCGGTGTCGTACCCTCCCCTGGATCCTAAACTGTCCCCGTCCCCTAACCCTAACCCTAGCCCGAACCCTAACCCTAACCCTTCCCCGAAGCCTGACCCTCACCCGTCCCCTAATCCTAACCCGTACGCTAACACTAACCCGCGCCCTCACGCGTACGCTCCCCCTAAAGCGTTGTCGTACCCTCCCCTGGACCCTAAACCGTCCCCATCCCCTAAACCTAACCCTAGCCCGAACCCTAAGCCTAACCCTTCCCCGAAGCCTGACCCTCACCCGTCCCCTAAACCTAACCCGTACGCTAACACTAACCCGCGCCCTCACACGTAGGCTGCCCCTAAAGTGTTGTCGTACCCTCCCCTGGACCCTAAACCGTCCCCGTCCCCTAACCGTAACCCTAGCCCGAACCCTAACCCTAACACTTCCCCGAAGCCTGACTCTCAACCGTCCCCTAATCCTAACGCGTACGCTAACACTAACCCGCGCCCTAACGCGTACGCTCCCCCTAAAGCGTTGTCGTACCCTCCCCTGGACCCTAAACCGTCCCCGTCCCCTAACCCTAACCCTAGCCCGAACCCTAACCATAACCCTTCCCCGTAGCCTGACCCTCACCCGTCCCCTAATCCTAAACCGTACGCTAACACTAACCCGCGCCATCACACATACGCTCACCCTAAAGCATTGTCGTAACCTCCCGTGGAACCTAAACCGTCCCCGTCCCCTAACCCTAACCCTAGCCCGAACGCTAACCCTAACCCTTACCCGAACCCTGACCCTCACCCGTCCCCTAATCCTAACCCGTACGCTAACACTAACCCGCGCCCTCACACGTACGCTCCCCCTAAAGCGTTGTCGTAGCCTCCCCTGGACCCTAAACCGTCCCCGTCACCTAACCCTAACCCTAGCCCGAACCCTAACCCTAACCCTTTCCCGAAGCCTGACCCTTACCCGTCCCCTAATCCTAACCCGTACGCTAACACTAACCCGCGCCCTCACACGTACGCTCCCCCTAAAGCATTGTCGTAGCCTCCCCTGGACCCTAAACCGTCCCCGTCCCCTAACCCTAACCCTAGCCCGAACGCTAACCCTAACCCTTCTCCGAAGCCTGACCCTCACCCGTCCCCTAATCCTAACCCGTACGCTAACACTAACCCGCGCCCTCACACGTACGCTCCCCCTAAAGTGTTGTCGTACCCTCCCCTGGACCCTAAACCGTCCCCGTCCCCTAACCCTAACCCTAGCCCGAACCCTAACCCTAACCCTTCCCCGAAGCCTGACCCTCACCCGTCCCATAATCCTAACCCGTACGCTAACACTAACCCGCGCCCTCACACGTACGCTCCCCCTAAAGCGTTGTCGTACCCTCCACTGGACACTAAACCGTTCCCGTCCCCTAACCCTAACCCTAGCCCGAACCCTAAACCTAACCCTTCCCCGAAGCCTGAACCTCACCCGTCCCCTAATCCTAACCCGTAGGCTAACACTAACCCGCGCCCTCACACGTACGCTGACCCTAAATTGTTGTCGTACCCTCCCCTGGACCCTAAACCGTCCCCGTCCCCTAACCCTAACCCTAGCCCGAACCGTAACCCTAACACTTCCCCGAAGCCTGACTCTCACCCGTCCCCTAATCCTAACCCGTACGCTAACACTAACCCGCGCCCTAACGCGTACGCTCCCCCTAAAGCGTTGTCGTACCCTCCCCTGGACCCTAAGCCGTCCCCGTCCCCTAACCCTAACCCTAGCCCGAACCCTAAGCCTAACCCTTCCCTGAAGCCTGACCCTCACACGTCCCCTAATCCTAACCCGTACGCTAACACTAACCCGCGCCCTCACACGTACGCTGCCCCTAAAGTGTTGTCGTACCCTCCCCTGGACCCTAAACCGTCCCCGTCCCCTAACCCTAACCCTAGCCAGAACCCTAACCCTAACACTTCCCCGAAGCCTGACTCTCACCCGTCCCCCAATCCTAACCCGTACGCTAACACTAACCCGCGCCCTAACGCGTACGCTCCCCCTAAAGCGTTGTCGTACCCTCCCCTGGACCCTAAACCGTCCCCGTCCCCTAACCCTAACCCTAGCCCGAACCATAAGACTAAACCTTCCCCGAAGCCTGACCCTCACCCGTCCCCTATTCCTAACCCATACGCTAACACTAACCCGCGCCCTCACACGTACGCTGCCCCTAAAGTGTTGTCGTACCCTCCCCTGGACCCTAAACCGTCTCCGTCCCCTAACCCTAACCCTAGCCCTAACCCTAACCCTAACCCTTCCCCGAAGCCTGACCCTCACCCGTCCCATAATCCTAACCCATACGCTAACACTAACCCGCGCCCTCACACGTACGCTCCCCCTAAAGCGTTGTCGTACCCTCCACTGGACACTAAACCGTTCCCGTCCCCTAACCCTAACCCTAGCCCGAACCCTAACCCTAACCCTTCCCCGAAGCCTGAACCTCACCCGTCCCCTAATCCTAACCCGTAGGCTAACACTAACCCGCGCCCTCACACATACGCTCACCCTAAAGCATTGTCGTAACTTCCCGTGGAACCTAAACCGTCCCCGTCCCCTAACCCTAACCCTAGACCGAACGCTAACCCTAACTCTTACCCGAACCCTGACCCTCACCCGTCCCCTAATCCTAACCCGTACGCTAACACGAACCCGCGCCCTCACACGTACGCTCCCCCTAAAGCGTTGTCGTACCCTCCCCTGGACCCTAAACCGTCCCCGTCACCTAACCCTAACCCTGGCCCGAACCCTAACCCTAACCCTTTCCCGAAGCCTGACCCTTACCCGTCCCCTAATCCTAACCCGTACGCTAACACTAACCCGCGCCCTCACACGTACGCTCCCCCTAAAGCATTGTCGTAGCCTCCCCTGGACCCTAAACCGTCCCCGTCCCCTAACCCTAACCCTAGTGCGAACGCTAACCCTAACCCTTCTCCGAAGCCTGACCCTCACCCGTCCCCTAATCCTAACCCGTACGCTAACACTAACCCGCGCCCTCACACGTACGCTCCCCCTAAAGCGGTGTCGTACCCTCCCCTGGACCCTAAACTATCCCCGTCCCCTAACCCTAACCCTAGCCCGAACCCTAACCCTAACACTTCCCCGAAGCCTGACCCTCACCCGTCCCCTAATCCTAACCCGTACGCTAACACTAACCCGCGCCCTCACAGGTATGCTCCCCCTAAAGCGTTGTCGTACCCTCCCCTGGACCCTAAACCGTCCCCATCCCCTAAACCTAACCCTAGCCCGAACCCTAAGCCTAACCCTTCCCCATAGCCTGACCCTCACACGTCCCCTAAACCTAACCCGTACGCTAACACTAACCCGCGTCCTCAAACGTACGCTGCCCCTAAAGTGTTGTCGTACCCTCCCCTGGACCCTAAACCGTCCCCGTCCCCTAACCCTAACCCTAGCCCGAACCCTAACCCTAACACTTCCCCGAAGCCTGACTCTCACCCGTCCCCTAATCCTAACCCGTACGCTAATACTAACCCGTGCCCTAACGCGTACGCTCCCCCTAAAGCTTTGTCATATCCTCCCCTGGACCCTAAACCGTCCCCGTCCCCTAACCCTAACCCTAGCCCGAACCCTAACCCTAACCCTTCCCCAAAGCCTGACCCTCACCCGTCCCCTAATCCTAACCCGTACGCTAACACTAACCCGCGCCCTCACACGTACGCTCCCCCTAAAGCGTTGTCGTACCCTCCCCTGAACCCTAAACCGTCCCCGTCCCCTAACCCTAACCCTAGCCCGAACCCTAACCCTAACCCTTCCCCGAAGCCTGACCCTCACCCGTCCCCTAACCCTAAACCGTACGCTAACACTAACCCGTGCCCTCACACGTACGCTCCCCCTAAAGCGTTGTCGTACCCTCCCCTGGACCCTAAACCGTCCCCGTCCCCTAACCGTAACCCTAGCCCGAACCCTAACCCTAACCCTTCCCCGAAGCCTGACACTCACCCGTCCCCTAATCCGAACCCGTACGCTAACACTAACCCGTGCCCTCACATGTACGCTCCCCCTAAAGCGTTGTCGTACCCTCCCCTGGACCCTAAACCGTCCCCGTCCCCTAACCCTAACCCTAGCCCGAACCCTAACCCTAACACTTCCCCGAAGCCTGACCCTCACCCGTCCCCTAATCCTAACCCGTACGCTAACACTAACCCGCGCCCTCACACGTACGCTCCCCCTAAAGCGTTGTCGTACCCTCCCCTGGACCCTAAACCGTCCCCGTCCCCTAACCCTAACCCTAGCCCGAACCCTAACCCTAACCCTTCCCCGAAGCCTGACCCTCACCCGTCCCCTAATCCTAACCCGTACGCTAACAATAACCCGCGCCCTCACACGTACGCTCCCCCTAAAGCGTTGTCGTAACCTCGCCTGGACCCTAAACCGTCCCCGTCCCCTAACCCTAACCCTAGCCCGAACCCTAACCCTAACCCTTCCCCGAAGCCTGACCCTCACCCGTCCCCTAATCCTAACCCGTACGCTAACACTAACCCGCGCCCTCACACGTACGCTCCCCCTAAAGCGTTGTCGTACCCTCCCCTGGACCCTAAACCGTCCCCGTCCCCTAACCCTAACCCTAGCCCGAACCCTAAGCCTAACTCTTCCCCGAAGCCTGACCCTCACCCGTCCCCTAATCCTAACCCGTACGCTAACACTAACCCGCGCCCTCACACGTACGCTCCCCCTAAAGCTTTGTCGTACCCTCCCCTGGACCCTAAACCGTCCCCGTCCCCTAACACTAACCCTAGCCCGAACCCTAAGCCTAACCCTTCCCCGAAGCCTGACCCTCACCCGTCCCCTAATCCTAACCCGTACGCTAACACTAACCCGCGCCCTCACACGTACGCTCCCCCTAAAGCGTTGTCGTACCCTCCCCTGGACCCTAAACCGTCCCCGTCCCCTAACCCTAACCCTAGCCCGAACCCTAAGCCTAAAACTTCCCCGAAGACTGACCCTCACCCGTCCCCTAATCCTAACCCATATGCTAACACTAACCCGCGCCCTCACACGGACGCTGCCCCTAAAGCGCTGTCGTACCCTCCCCTGGACCCTAAACCGTCCCCGTCCCCTAACCCTAACCCTAGCCCGAACCCTAACCCTAACCCTTCCCCGAAGCCTGACCCTCACCCGTCGCCTAATCCTAACCCGTACGCTAACACTAACCCGCGTCCTCACGCGTACGCTCCCCCTAAAGTGGTGGCGTACCCTCCCCTGGACCCTAAACTGTCCGCGTCCCCTAACCCTAACCCTAGCCCGAACCCTAAGCCTAACCCTTCCCCGAAGCCTGACCCTCACCCGTCCCCTAATCCTAACCCGTACGCTAACACTAACCCGCGCCCTCACACGTACGCTGCCCCTAAAGTGTTGTCGTACCCTCCCCTGGACCCTAAACCGTCCCCGTCCCCTAACCCTAACCCTAGCCCGAACCCTAACCCTAACCCTTCCCCGAAGCCTGACCCTCACCCGTCCCCTAATCCTAACCCGTACGCTAACACTAACCCGCGCCCTCACACGTACGCTCCCCCTAAAGCGTTGTCGTACCCTCCACTGGACACTAAACCGTTCCCGTCCCCTAACCCTAACCCTAGCCCGAACCCTAACCCTAACCCTTCCCCGAAGCCTGAACCTCACACGTCCCCTAATCCTAACCCGTAGGCTAACACTAATCCGCGCCCTCACACGTACGCTCCCCCTAAAGCGGTGTCGTACCCTCCCCTGGATCCTAAACTGTCCCCGTCCCCTAACCCTAACCCTAGCCCGAACCCTAACCCTAACCCTTCCCCGAAGCCTGACCCTCACCCGTCCCCTAATCCTAACCCGTACGCTAACACTAACCCGCGCCCTCACGCGTACGCTCCCCCTAAAGCGTTGTCGTACCCTCCCCTGGACCCTAAACCGTCCCCATCCCCTAAACCTAACCCTAGCCCGAACCCTAAGCCTAACCCTTCCCCGAAGCCTGACCCTCACCCGTCCCCTAAACCTAACCCGTACGCTAACACTAACCCGCGCCCTCACACGTAGGCTGCCCCTAAAGTGTTGTCGTACCCTCCCCTGGACCCTAAACCGTCCCCGTCCCCTAACCGTAACCCTAGCCCGAACCCTAACCCTAACACTTCCCCGAAGCCTGACTCTCAACCGTCCCCTAATCCTAACGCGTACGCTAACACTAACCCGCGCCCTAACGCGTACGCTCCCCCTAAAGCGTTGTCGTACCCTCCCCTGGACCCTAAACCGTCCCCGTCCCCTAACCCTAACCCTAGCCCGAACCCTAACCATAACCCTTCCCCGTAGCCTGACCCTCACCCGTCCCCTAATCCTAAACCGTACGCTAACACTAACCCGCGCCATCACACATACGCTCACCCTAAAGCATTGTCGTAACCTCCCGTGGAACCTAAACCGTCCCCGTCCCCTAACCCTAACCCTAGCCCGAACGCTAACCCTAACCCTTACCCGAACCCTGACCCTCACCCGTCCCCTAATCCTAACCCGTACGCTAACACTAACCCGCGCCCTCACACGTACGCTCCCCCTAAAGCGTTGTCGTAGCCTCCCCTGGACCCTAAACCGTCCCCGTCACCTAACCCTAACCCTAGCCCGAACCCTAACCCTAACCCTTTCCCGAAGCCTGACCCTTACCCGTCCCCTAATCCTAACCCGTACGCTAACACTAACCCGCGCCCTCACACGTACGCTCCCCCTAAAGCATTGTCGTAGCCTCCCCTGGACCCTAAACCGTCCCCGTCCCCTAACCCTAACCCTAGCCCGAACGCTAACCCTAACCCTTCTCCGCAGCCTGACCCTCACCCGTCCCCTAATCCTAACCCGTACGCTAACACTAACCCGCGCCCTCACACGTACGCTCCCCCTAAAGTGTTGTCGTACCCTCCCCTGGACCCTAAACCGTCCCCGTCCCCTAACCCTAACCCTAGCCCGAACCCTAACCCTAACCCTTCCCCGAAGCCTGACCCTCACCCGTCCCCTAATCCTAACCCGTACGCTAACACTAACCCGCGCCCTCACACGTACGCTCCCCCTAAAGCGTTGTCGTACCCTCCACTGGACACTAAACCGTTCCCGTCCCCTAACCCTAACCCTAGCCCGAACCCTAACCCTAACCCTTCCCCGAAGCCTGAACCTCACACGTCCCCTAATCCTAACCCGTAGGCTAACACTAATCCGCGCCCTCACACGTACGCTCCCCCTAAAGCGGTGTCGTACCCTCCCCTGGATCCTAAACTGTCCCCGTCCCCTAACCCTAACCCTAGCCCGAACCCTAACCCTAACCCTTCCCCGAAGCCTGACCCTCACCCGTCCCCTAATCCTAACCCGTACGCTAACACTAACCCGCGCCCTCACGCGTACGCTCCCCCTAAAGCGTTGTCGTACCCTCCCCTGGACCCTAAACCGTCCCCATCCCCTAAACCTAACCCTAGCCCGAACCCTAAGCCTAACCCTTCCCCGAAGCCTGACCCTCACCCGTCCCCTAAACCTAACCCGTACGCTAACACTAACCCGCGCCCTCACACGTAGGCTGCCCCTAAAGTGTTGTCGTACCCTCCCCTGGACCCTAAACCGTCCCCGTCCCCTAACCGTAACCCTAGCCCGAACCCTAACCCTAACACTTCCCCGAAGCCTGACTCTCAACCGTCCCCTAATCCTAACGCGTACGCTAACACTAACCCGCGCCCTAACGCGTACGCTCCCCCTAAAGCGTTGTCGTACCCTCCCCTGGACCCTAAACCGTCCCCGTCCCCTAACCCTAACCTTAGCCCGAACCCTAACCATAACCCTTCCCCGTAGCCTGACCCTCACCCGTCCCCTAATCCTAAACCGTACGCTAACACTAACCCGCGCCATCACACATACGCTCACCCTAAAGCATTGTCGTAACCTCCCGTGGAACCTAAACCGTCCCCGTCCCCTAACCCTAACCCTAGCCCGAACGCTAACCCTAACCCTTACCCGAACCCTGACCCTCACCCGTCCCCTAATCCTAACCCGTACGCTAACACTAACCCGCGCCCTCACACGTACGCTCCCCCTAAAGCGTTGTCGTAGCCTCCCCTGGACCCTAAACCGTCCCCGTCACCTAACCCTAACCCTAGCCCGAACCCTAACCCTAACCCTTTCCCGAAGCCTGACCCTTACCCGTCCCCTAATCCTAACCCGTACGCTAACACTAACCCGCGCCCTCACACGTACGCTCCCCCTAAAGCATTGTCGTAGCCTCCCCTGGACCCTAAACCGTCCCCGTCCCCTAACCCTAACCCTAGCCCGAACGCTAACCCTAACCCTTCTCCGAAGCCTGACCCTCACCCGTCCCCTAATCCTAACCCGTACGCTAACACTAACCCGCGCCCTCACACGTACGCTCCCCCTAAAGTGTTGTCGTACCCTCCCCTGGACCCTAAACCGTCCCCGTCCCCTAACCCTAACCCTAGCCCGAACCCTAACCCTAACCCTTCCCCGAAGCCTGACCCTCACCCGTCCCATAATCCTAACCCGTACGCTAACACTAACCCGCGCCCTCACACGTACGCTCCCCCTAAAGCGTTGTCGTACCCTCCACTGGACACTAAACCGTTCCCGTCCCCTAACCCTAACCCTAGCCCGAACCCTAAACCTAACCCTTCCCCGAAGCCTGAACCTCACCCGTCCCCTAATCCTAACCCGTAGGCTAACACTAACCCGCGCCCTCACACGTACGCTGACCCTAAATTGTTGTCGTACCCTCCCCTGGACCCTAAACCGTCCCCGTCCCCTAACCCTAACCCTAGCCCGAACCGTAACCCTAACACTTCCCCGAAGCCTGACTCTCACCCGTCCCCTAATCCTAACCCGTACGCTAACACTAACCCGCGCCCTAACGCGTACGCTCCCCCTAAAGCGTTGTCGTACCCTCCCCTGGACCCTAAGCCGTCCCCGTCCCCTAACCCTAACCCTAGCCCGAACCCTAAGCCTAACCCTTCCCTGAAGCCTGACCCTCACACGTCCCCTAATCCTAACCCGTACACTAACACTAACCCGCGCCCTCACACGTACGCTGCCCCTAAAGTGTTGTCGTACCCTCCCCTGGACCCTAAACCGTCCCCGTCCCCTAACCCTAACCCTAGCCAGAACCCTAACCCTAACACTTCCCCGAAGCCTGACTCTCACCCGTCCCCCAATCCTAACCCGTACGCTAACACTAACCCGCGCCCTAACGCGTTCGCTCCCCCTAAAGCGTTGTCGTACCCTCCCCTGGACCCTAAACCGTCCCCGTCCCCTAACCCTAACCCTAGCCCGAACCATAAGACTAAACCTTCCCCGAAGCCTGACCCTCACCCGTCCCCTATTCCTAACCCATACGCTAACACTAACCCGCGCCCTCACACGTACGCTGCCCCTAAAGTGTTGTCGTACCCTCCCCTGGACCCTAAACCGTCCCCGTCCCCTAACCCTAACCCTAGCCCTAACCCTAACCCTAACCCTTCCCCGAAGCCTGACCCTCACCCGTCCCATAATCCTAACCCATACGCTAACACTAACCCGCGCCCTCACACGTACGCTCCCCCTAAAGCGTTGTCGTACCCTCCACTGGACACTAAACCGTTCCCGTCCCCTAACCCTAACCCTAGCCCGAACCCTAACCCTAACCCTTCCCCGAAGCCTGAACCTCACCCGTCCCCTAATCCTAACCCGTAGGCTAACACTAACCCGCGCCCTCACACATACGCTCACCCTAAAGCATTGTCGTAACTTCCCGTGGAACCTAAACCGTCCCCGTCCCCTAACCCTAACCCTAGACCGAACGCTAACCCTAACTCTTACCCGAACCCTGACCCTCACCCGTCCCCTAATCCTAACCCGTACGCTAACACGAACCCGCGCCCTCACACGTACGCTCCCCCTAAAGCGTTGTCGTACCCTCCCCTGGACCCTAAACCGTCCCCGTCACCTAACCCTAACCCTGGCCCGAACCCTAACCCTAACCCTTTCCCGAAGCCTGACCCTTACCCGTCCCCTAATCCTAACCCGTACGCTAACACTAACCCGCGCCCTCACACGTACGCTCCCCCTAAAGCATTGTCGTAGCCTCCCCTGGACCCTAAACCGTCCCCGTCCCCTAACCCTAACCCTAGTGCGAACGCTAACCCTAACCCTTCTCCGAAGCCTGACCCTCACCCGTCCCCTAATCCTAACCCGTACGCTAACACTAACCCGCGCCCTCACACGTACGCTCCCCCTAAAGCGGTGTCGTACCCTCCCCTGGACCCTAAACTATCCCCGTCCCCTAACCCTAACCCTAGCCCGAACCCTAACCCTAACACTTCCCCGAAGCCTGACCCTCACCCGTCCCCTAATCCTAACCCGTACGCTAACACTAACCCGCGCCCTCACAGGTATGCTCCCCCTAAAGCGTTGTCGTACCCTCCCCTGGACCCTAAACCGTCCCCATCCCCTAAACCTAACCCTAGCCCGAACCCTAAGCCTAACCCTTCCCCGAAGCCTGACCCTCACACGTCCCCTAAACCTAACCCGTACGCTAACACTAACCCGCGTCCTCAAACGTACGCTGCCCCTAAAGTGTTGTCGTACCCTCCCCTGGACCCTAAACCGTCCCCGTCCCCTAACCCTAACCCTAGCCCGAACCCTAACCCTAACACTTCCCCGAAGCCTGACTCTCACCCGTCCCCTAATCCTAACCCGTACGCTAATACTAACCCGTGCCCTAACGCGTACGCTCCCCCTAAAGCTTTGTCATATCCTCCCCTGGACCCTAAACCGTCCCCGTCCCCTAACCCTAACCCTAGCCCGAACCCTAACCCTAACCCTTCCCCAAAGCCTGACCCTCACCCGTCCCATAATCCTAACCCGTACGCTAACACTAACCCGCGCCCTCACACGTACGCTCCCCCTAAAGCGTTGTCGTACCCTCCACTGGACACTAAACCGTTCCCGTCCCCTAACCCTAACCCTAGCCCGAACCCTAACCCTAACCCTTTCCCGAAGCCTGAACCTCACACGTCCCCTAATCCTAACCCGTAGGCTAACACTAACCCGCGCCCTCACACGTACCCTCCCCCTAAAGCGGTGTCGTACCCTCCCCAGGACCCTAAACTGTCCCCGTCCCCTAACCCTAACCCTAGCCCGAACCCTAACCCTAACCCTTCCCCGAAGCCTGACCCTCACCCGTCCCCTAATCCTAACCCGTACGGTAACACTAACCCGCGCCCTCACGCGTACACTCCCCCTAAAGCGTTGTCGTACCCTCCCCTGGACCCTAAACCGTCCCCGTCCCCTAACCCTAACCCTAGCCCGAACCCTAACCCTAACCCTTCCCCGAAGCCTGACCCTCACCCGTCCCCTAATCCTAACCCGTACACTAACACTAACCCGTGTCCTCACACATACGCTCCCCCTAAAGCATTGTCGTAACCTCCCCTGGACCCTAAACCGTCCCCGTCCCCTAACCCTAACCCTAGCCCGAACGCTAACTCTAACCCTTCCCCGAAGCCTGACCCTCACACGTCCCCTAATCCTAACCCGTACGCTAACACTAACCCGCGCCCTCACACGTACGCTCCCCCTTAAGCGTTGTCGTACCCTCCCCTGGACCCTAAACCGTCCCCGTCCCCTAACCCTAACCCTAGCCCGAACCCTAAGCCTAAACCTTCCCCGAAGCCTGACTCTCACCCGTCCCCTAATCCTAACCCATACGCTAACACTAACCCACGCCCTCACACGTACGCTGCCCCTAAAGTGTTGTCGTACCCTCCCCTGGACCCTAAACCGTCCCCGTCCCCTAATCCTAACCCTAGCCCGAACCCTAACCCTAACCCTTCCCCGAAGCCTGACCCTCACCCGTCCCCTAATCCTAACCCGTACGCTAACACTAACCCGCGCCCTCACGCGTACGCTCCCCCTAAAGCGTTGTCGTACCCTCCCCTGGACCCTAAGCCGTCCCCGTCCCCTAACCCTAACCCTAGCCCGAACCCTAAGCCTAAAACTTCCCCGAAGCCTGACCCTCACCCGTCCCATAATCCTAACCCATACGCTAACACTAACCCGCGCCCTCACACGTACGCTCCCCCTAAAGCGTTGTCGTACCCTCCACTGGACACTAAACCGTTCCCGTCCCCTAACCCTAACCCTAGCCCGAACCCTAACCCTAACCCTTCCCCGAAGCCTGAACCTCACCCGTCCCCTAATCCTAACCCGTAGGCTAACACTAACCCGCGCCCTCACACATACGCTCACCCTAAAGCATTGTCGTAACCTCCCGTGGAACCTAAACCGTCCCCGTCCCCTAACCCTAACCCTAGACCGAACGCTAACCCTAACCCTTACCCGAACGCTGACCCTCACCCGTCCCCTAATCCTAACCCGTACGCTAACACTAACCCGCGCCCTCACACGTACGCTCCCCCTAAAGCGTTGTCGTACCCTCCCCTGGACCCTAAACCGTCCCCGTCACCTAACCCTAACCCTGGCCCGAACCCTAACCCTAACCCTTTCCCGAAGCCTGACCCTTACCCGTCCCCTAATCCTAACCCGTACGCTAACACTAACCCGCGCCCTCACACGTACGCTCCCCCTAAAGCATTGTCGTAGCCTCCCCTGGACCCTAAACCGTCCCCGTCCCCTAACCCTAACCCTAGCCCGAACGCTAACCCTAACCCTTCTCCGAAGCCTGACCCTCACCCGTCCCCTAATCCTAACCCGTACGCTAACACTAACCCGCGCCCTCACACGTACGCTCCCCCTAAAGCGGTGTCGTACCCTCCCCTGGACCCTAAACTGTCCCCGTCCCCTAACCCTAACCCTAGCCCGAACCCTAACCCTAACACTTCCCCGAAGCCTGACCCTCACCCGTCCCCTAATCCTAACCCGTACGCTAACACTAACCCGCGCCCTCACACGTACGCTCCCCCTAAAGCGTTGTCGTACCCTCCCCTGGACCCTAAACCGTCCCCGTCCCCTAACCCTAACCCTAGCCCGAACCCTAAGCCTAAACCTTCCCCGAAGCCTGACTCTCACCCGTCCCCTAATCCTAACCCATACGCTAACACTAACCCACGCCCTCACACGTACGCTGCCCCTAAAGTGTTGTCGTACCCTCCCCTGGACCCTAAACCGTCCCCGTCCCCTAACCCTAACCCTAGCCCGAACCCTAACCCTAAACCTTCCCCGAAGCCTGACCCTCACCTGTCCCCTAATCCTAACCCGTACGCCAACACTAACCCGCGCCCTCACACGTATGCTCCCCCTAAAGCGTTATCGTACCCTCCACTGGACACTAAACCGTTCCCGTCCCCTAACCCTAACCCTAGCCCGAACCCTAACCCTAACCCTTCCCCGAAGCCTGACCCTCACCCGTCCCCTAATCCTAACACGTAGGCTAACACTAACCTGCGCCCTCACACGTACGCTCCCCCTAAAGCGGTGTTGTACCCTCCCCTGGACCCTAAAATGTCCCCGTCCCCTAACCCTAACCCTAGCCCGAACCCTAACCCTAACACTTCCCCGGAGCCTGACCCTCACCCGTCCCCTAATCCTAACCCGTACGCTAACACTGACCCGCGCCATCACGCCTACGCTCCCCCTAAAGCGTTGTCGTACCCTCCGCTGGACCCTAAACCGTCCCCGTCCCCGAACCCTAACCCTAGACCGAACGCTAACCCTAACCCTTCCCCGAAGCCTGACCCTCACCCGTCCCATAATCCTAACCCGTACGCTAACACTAACCCGCGCCCTCACACGTACGCTCCCCCTAAAGCGTTGTCGTACCCTCCACTGGACACTAAACCGTTCCCGTCCCCTAACCCTAACCCTAGCCCGAACCCTAACCCTAACCCTTCCCCGAAGCCTGAACCTCACCCGTCCCCTAATCCTAACCCGTAGGCTAACACTAATGCGCGCCCTCACACGTACCCTCCCCCTAAAGCGGTGTCGTACCCTCCCCTGGACCCTAAACTGTCCCCGTCCCCTAACCCTAACCCTAGCCCGAACCCTAACCCTAACCCTTCCCCGAAGCCTGACCCTCACCCGTCCCCTAATCCTAACCCGTACGGTAACACTAACCCGCGCCCTCACGCGTACACTCCCCCTAAAGCGTTGTCGTACCCTCCCCTGGACCCTAAACCGTCCCCGTCCCCTAACCCTAACCCTAGCCCGAACCCTAACCCTAACCCTTCCCCGAAGCCTGACCCTCACCCGTCCCCTAATCCTAACCCGTACGCTAACACTAACCCGTGCCCTCACACATACGCTCCCCCTAAAGCATTGTCGTAACCTCCCCTGGACCCTAAACCGTCCCCGTCCCCTAACCCTAACCCTAGCCCGAACGCTAACTCTAACCCTTCCCCGAAGCCTGACACTCACACGTCCCCTAATCCTAACCCGTACGCTAACACGAACCCGCGCCCTCACACGTACGCTCCCCCTAAAGCGTTGTCGTACCCTCCCCTGGACCCTAAACCGTCCCTGTCCCCTAACCCTAACCCTAGCCCGAACCCTAAGCCTAAACCTTCCCCGAAGCCTGACTCTCACCCGTCCCCTAATCCTAACCCATACGCTAACACTAACCCGCGCCCTCACACGTACGCTGCCCCTAAAGTGTTGTCGTACCCTCCCCTGGACCCTAAACCGTCCCCGTCCCCTAACCCTAACCCTAGCCCGAACCCTAACCCTAACCCTTCCCCGAAGCCTGACCCTCACCCGTCCCCTAATCCTAACCCGTACGCTAACACTAACCCGCGCCCTCACGCGTACGCTCCCCCTAAAGCGTTGTCGTACCCTCCCCTGGACCCTAAGCCGTCCCCGTCCCCTAACCCTAACCCTAGCCCGAACCCTAAGCCTAAAACTTCCCCGAAGCCTGACCCTCACCCGTCCCCTAATCCTAACCCATACGCTAACACTAACCCGCGCCCTCACACGTACGCTGCCCCTAAAGTGTTGTCGTACCCTCCCCTGGACCCTAAACCGTCCCCGTCCCCTAACCCTAACCCTAGCCCGAACCCTAACCCTAAACCTTCCCCGAAGCCTGACCCTCACCTGTCCCCTAATCCTAACCCGTACGCTAACACTAACCCGCGCCCTCACACGTATGCTCCCCCTAAAGCGTTATCGTACCCTCCACTGGACACTAAACCGTTCCCGTCCCCTAACCCTAACCCTAGCCCGAACCCTAACCCTAACCCTTCCCCGAAGCCTGACCCTCACCCGTCCCCTAATCCTAACACGTAGGCTAACACTAACCTGCGCCCTCACACGTACGCTCCCCCTAAAGCGGTGTCGTACCCTCCCCTGGACCCTAAAATGTCCCCGTCCCCTAACCCTAACCCTAGCCCAAACCCTAACCCTAACACTTCCCCGGAGCCTGACCCTCACCCGTCCCCTAATCCTAACCCGTACGCTAACACTGACCCGCGCCATCACGCCTACGCTCCCCCTAAAGCGTTGTCGTACCCTCCGCTGGACCCTAAACCGTCCCCGTCCCCTAACCCTAACCCTAGCCCGAACCCTAACCCTAACCCTTCCCCGAAGCCTGACCCTCACCCGTCCCCTAATCCTAACCCGTACGCTAACACTAACCTGCGCCCTCACACATACGCTCCCCCTAAAGCATTGTCGTAACCTCCCCTGGACCCTAAACCGTCCCCGTCCCCGAACCCTAACCCTAGACCGAACGCTAACCCTAACCCTTCCCCGAAGCCTGACCCTCACCC
Source organism: Grampus griseus (assembly GCF_964374135.1). NCBI lineage: Eukaryota > Metazoa > Chordata > Mammalia > Artiodactyla > Delphinidae > Grampus > Grampus griseus. The sequence goes on along the minus strand of NW_028132987.1, from coordinate 36,049 downwards.
GTCCCATAATCCTAACCCGTACGCTAACACTAACCCGCGCCCTCACACGTACGCTCCCCCTAAAGCGTTGTCGTACCCTCCACTGGACACTAAACCGTTCCCGTCCCCTAACCCTAACCCTAGCCCGAACCCTAACCCTAACCCTTCCCCGAAGCCTGAACCTCACCCGTCCCCTAATCCTAACCCGTAGGCTAACACTAACGCGCGCCCTCACACGTACCCTCCCCCTAAAGCGGTGTCGTACCCTCCCCTGGACCCTAAACTGTCCCCGTCCCCTAACCCTAACCCTAGCCCGAACCCTAACCCTAACCCTTCCCCGAAGCCTGACCCTCACCCTTCCCCTAATCCTAACCCGTACGCTAACACTAACCCGTGCCCTCACACATACGCTCCCCCTAAAGAATTGTCGTAACCTCCCCTGGACCCTAAACCGTCCCCGTCCCCTAACCCTAACCCTAGCCCGAACGCTAACCCTAACCCTTCCCCGAAGCCTGACCCTCACCCGTCCCCTAATCCTAACCCGTACGCTAACCCTAACCCACGCCCTCACACGTACGCTCCCCCTAAAGCGTTGTCGTACCCTCCCCTGGACCCTAAACCGTCCCCGTCCCCTAACCCTAACCCTAGCCCGAACCCTCAGCCTAAACCTTCCCCGAAGCCTGACTCTCACCCGTCCCCTAATCCTAACCCATACGCTAACACTAACCCGAGCCCTCACACGTACGCTGCCCCTAAAGTGTTGTCGTACCCTCCCCTGGACCCTAAACCGTCCCCGTCCCCTAACCCTATCCCTAGCCCGAACCCTAACCCTAACCCTTCCCCGAAGCCTGACCCTCACCCGTCCCATAATCCTAACCCGTACGCTAACACTAACCCGCGCCCTCACACCTACGCTCCCCCTAAAGCGTTATCGTACCCTCCACTGGTCACTAAACCGTTCCCGTCCCCTAACCCTAACCCTAGCCCGAACCCTAACCCTAACCCTTCCCCGAAGCCTGACCCTCACCCGTCCCATAATCCTAACACGTACGCTAACACTAACCCGCGCCCTCACACCTACGCTCCCCCTAAAGCGTTATCGTACCCTCCACTGGTCACTAAACCGTCCCCGTCCCCTAACCCTAACCCTAGCCCGAACCCTAACCCTAACCCTTCCCCGAAGCCTGACCCTCACCCGTCCCCTAATCCTAACCCGTACACTAACACTAACCCGTGTCCTCACACATACGCTCCCCCTAAAGCATTGTCGTAACCTCCCCTGGACCCTAAACCGTCCCCGTCCCCTAACCCTAACCCTAGCCCGAACGCTAACTCTAACCCTTCCCCGAAGCCTGACCCTCACACGTCCCCTAATCCTAACCCGTACGCTAACACTAACCCGCGCCCTCACACGTACGCTCCCCCTTAAGCGTTGTCGTACCCTCCCCTGGACCCTAAACCGTCCCCGTCCCCTAACCCTAACCCTAGCCCGAACCCTAAGCCTAAACCTTCCCCGAAGCCTGACTCTCACCCGTCCCCTAATCCTAACCCATACGCTAACACTAACCCACGCCCTCACACGTACGCTGCCCCTAAAGTGTTGTCGTACCCTCCCCTGGACCCTAAACCGTCCCCGTCCCCTAATCCTAACCCTAGCCCGAACCCTAACCCTAACCCTTCCCCGAAGCCTGACCCTCACCCGTCCCCTAATCCTAACCCGTACGCTAACACTAACCCGCGCCCTCACGCGTACGCTCCCCCTAAAGCGTTGTCGTACCCTCCCCTGGACCCTAAGCCGTCCCCGTCCCCTAACCCTAACCCTAGCCCGAACCCTAAGCCTAAAACTTCCCCGAAGCCTGACCCTCACCCGTCCCATAATCCTAACCCATACGCTAACACTAACCCGCGCCCTCACACGTACGCTCCCCCTAAAGCGTTGTCGTACCCTCCACTGGACACTAAACCGTTCCCGTCCCCTAACCCTAACCCTAGCCCGAACCCTAACCCTAACCCTTCCCCGAAGCCTGAACCTCACCCGTCCCCTAATCCTAACCCGTAGGCTAACACTAACCCGCGCCCTCACACATACGCTCACCCTAAAGCATTGTCGTAACCTCCCGTGGAACCTAAACCGTCCCCGTCCCCTAACCCTAACCCTAGACCGAACGCTAACCCTAACCCTTACCCGAACGCTGACCCTCACCCGTCCCCTAATCCTAACCCGTACGCTAACACTAACCCGCGCCCTCACACGTACGCTCCCCCTAAAGCGTTGTCGTACCCTCCCCTGGACCCTAAACCGTCCCCGTCACCTAACCCTAACCCTGGCCCGAACCCTAACCCTAACCCTTTCCCGAAGCCTGACCCTTACCCGTCCCCTAATCCTAACCCGTACGCTAACACTAACCCGCGCCCTCACACGTACGCTCCCCCTAAAGCATTGTCGTAGCCTCCCCTGGACCCTAAACCGTCCCCGTCCCCTAACCCTAACCCTAGCCCGAACGCTAACCCTAACCCTTCTCCGAAGCCTGACCCTCACCCGTCCCCTAATCCTAACCCGTACGCTAACACTAACCCGCGCCCTCACACGTACGCTCCCCCTAAAGCGGTGTCGTACCCTCCCCTGGACCCTAAACTGTCCCCGTCCCCTAACCCTAACCCTAGCCCGAACCCTAACCCTAACACTTCCCCGAAGCCTGACCCTCACCCGTCCCCTAATCCTAACCCGTACGCTAACACTAACCCGCGCCCTCACACGTACGCTCCCCCTAAAGCGTTGTCGTACCCTCCCCTGGACCCTAAACCGTCCCCGTCCCCTAACCCTAACCCTAGCCCGAACCCTAAGCCTAAACCTTCCCCGAAGCCTGACTCTCACCCGTCCCCTAATCCTAACCCATACGCTAACACTAACCCACGCCCTCACACGTACGCTGCCCCTAAAGTGTTGTCGTACCCTCCCCTGGACCCTAAACCGTCCCCGTCCCCTAACCCTAACCCTAGCCCGAACCCTAACCCTAAACCTTCCCCGAAGCCTGACCCTCACCTGTCCCCTAATCCTAACCCGTACGCCAACACTAACCCGCGCCCTCACACGTATGCTCCCCCTAAAGCGTTATCGTACCCTCCACTGGACACTAAACCGTTCCCGTCCCCTAACCCTAACCCTAGCCCGAACCCTAACCCTAACCCTTCCCCGAAGCCTGACCCTCACCCGTCCCCTAATCCTAACACGTAGGCTAACACTAACCTGCGCCCTCACACGTACGCTCCCCCTAAAGCGGTGTTGTACCCTCCCCTGGACCCTAAAATGTCCCCGTCCCCTAACCCTAACCCTAGCCCGAACCCTAACCCTAACACTTCCCCGGAGCCTGACCCTCACCCGTCCCCTAATCCTAACCCGTACGCTAACACTGACCCGCGCCATCACGCCTACGCTCCCCCTAAAGCGTTGTCGTACCCTCCGCTGGACCCTAAACCGTCCCCGTCCCCGAACCCTAACCCTAGACCGAACGCTAACCCTAACCCTTCCCCGAAGCCTGACCCTCACCCGTCCCATAATCCTAACCCGTACGCTAACACTAACCCGCGCCCTCACACGTACGCTCCCCCTAAAGCGTTGTCGTACCCTCCACTGGACACTAAACCGTTCCCGTCCCCTAACCCTAACCCTAGCCCGAACCCTAACCCTAACCCTTCCCCGAAGCCTGAACCTCACCCGTCCCCTAATCCTAACCCGTAGGCTAACACTAATGCGCGCCCTCACACGTACCCTCCCCCTAAAGCGGTGTCGTACCCTCCCCTGGACCCTAAACTGTCCCCGTCCCCTAACCCTAACCCTAGCCCGAACCCTAACCCTAACCCTTCCCCGAAGCCTGACCCTCACCCGTCCCCTAATCCTAACCCGTACGGTAACACTAACCCGCGCCCTCACGCGTACACTCCCCCTAAAGCGTTGTCGTACCCTCCCCTGGACCCTAAACCGTCCCCGTCCCCTAACCCTAACCCTAGCCCGAACCCTAACCCTAACCCTTCCCCGAAGCCTGACCCTCACCCGTCCCCTAATCCTAACCCGTACGCTAACACTAACCCGTGCCCTCACACATACGCTCCCCCTAAAGCATTGTCGTAACCTCCCCTGGACCCTAAACCGTCCCCGTCCCCTAACCCTAACCCTAGCCCGAACGCTAACTCTAACCCTTCCCCGAAGCCTGACACTCACACGTCCCCTAATCCTAACCCGTACGCTAACACGAACCCGCGCCCTCACACGTACGCTCCCCCTAAAGCGTTGTCGTACCCTCCCCTGGACCCTAAACCGTCCCTGTCCCCTAACCCTAACCCTAGCCCGAACCCTAAGCCTAAACCTTCCCCGAAGCCTGACTCTCACCCGTCCCCTAATCCTAACCCATACGCTAACACTAACCCGCGCCCTCACACGTACGCTGCCCCTAAAGTGTTGTCGTACCCTCCCCTGGACCCTAAACCGTCCCCGTCCCCTAACCCTAACCCTAGCCCGAACCCTAACCCTAACCCTTCCCCGAAGCCTGACCCTCACCCGTCCCCTAATCCTAACCCGTACGCTAACACTAACCCGCGCCCTCACGCGTACGCTCCCCCTAAAGCGTTGTCGTACCCTCCCCTGGACCCTAAGCCGTCCCCGTCCCCTAACCCTAACCCTAGCCCGAACCCTAAGCCTAAAACTTCCCCGAAGCCTGACCCTCACCCGTCCCCTAATCCTAACCCATACGCTAACACTAACCCGCGCCCTCACACGTACGCTGCCCCTAAAGTGTTGTCGTACCCTCCCCTGGACCCTAAACCGTCCCCGTCCCCTAACCCTAACCCTAGCCCGAACCCTAACCCTAAACCTTCCCCGAAGCCTGACCCTCACCTGTCCCCTAATCCTAACCCGTACGCTAACACTAACCCGCGCCCTCACACGTATGCTCCCCCTAAAGCGTTATCGTACCCTCCACTGGACACTAAACCGTTCCCGTCCCCTAACCCTAACCCTAGCCCGAACCCTAACCCTAACCCTTCCCCGAAGCCTGACCCTCACCCGTCCCCTAATCCTAACACGTAGGCTAACACTAACCTGCGCCCTCACACGTACGCTCCCCCTAAAGCGGTGTCGTACCCTCCCCTGGACCCTAAAATGTCCCCGTCCCCTAACCCTAACCCTAGCCCGAACCCTAACCCTAACACTTCCCCGGAGCCTGACCCTCACCCGTCCCCTAATCCTAACCCGTACGCTAACACTGACCCGCGCCATCACGCCTACGCTCCCCCTAAAGCGTTGTCGTACCCTCCGCTGGACCCTAAACCGTCCCCGTCCCCTAACCCTAACCCTAGCCCGAACCCTAACCCTAACCCTTCCCCGAAGCCTGACCCTCACCCGTCCCCTAATCCTAACCCGTACGCTAACACTAACCTGCGCCCTCACACATACGCTCCCCCTAAAGCATTGTCGTAACCTCCCCTGGACCCTAAACCGTCCCCGTCCCCGAACCCTAACCCTAGACCGAACGCTAACCCTAACCCTTCCCCGAAGCCTGACCCTCACCCGTCCCATAATCCTAACCCGTACGCTAACACTAACCCGCGCCCTCACACGTACGCTCCCCCTAAAGCGTTGTCGTACCCTCCACTGGACACTAAACCGTTCCCGTCCCCTAACCCTAACCCTAGCCCGAACCCTAACCCTAACCCTTCCCCGAAGCCTGAACCTCACCCGTCCCCTAATCCTAACCCGTAGGCTAACACTAACGCGCGCCCTCACACGTACCCTCCCCCTAAAGCGGTGTCGTACCCTCCCCTGGACCCTAAACTGTCCCCGTCCCCTAACCCTAACCCTAGCCCGAACCCTAACCCTAACCCTTCCCCGAAGCCTGACCCTCACCCTTCCCCTAATCCTAACCCGTACGCTAACACTAACCCGTGCCCTCACACATACGCTCCCCCTAAAGCATTGTCGTAACCTCCCCTGGACCCTAAACCGTCCCCGTCCCCTAACCCTAACCCTAGCCCGAACGCTAACCCTAACCCTTCCCCGAAGCCTGACCCTCACCCGTCCCCTAATCCTAACCCGTACGCTAACCCTAACCCACGCCCTCACACGTACGCTCCCCCTAAAGCGTTGTCGTACCCTCCCCTGGACCCTAAACCGTCCCCGTCCCCTAACCCTAACCCTAGCCCGAACCCTCAGCCTAAACCTTCCCCGAAGCCTGACTCTCACCCGTCCCCTAATCCTAACCCATACGCTAACACTAACCCGAGCCCTCACACGTACGCTGCCCCTAAAGTGTTGTCGTACCCTCCCCTGGACCCTAAACCGTCCCCGTCCCCTAACCCTATCCCTAGCCCGAACCCTAACCCTAACCCTTCCCCGAAGCCTGACCCTCACCCGTCCCATAATCCTAACCCGTACGCTAACACTAACCCGCGCCCTCACACCTACGCTCCCCCTAAAGCGTTATCGTACCCTCCACTGGTCACTAAACCGTTCCCGTCCCCTAACCCTAACCCTAGCCCGAACCCTAACCCTAACCCTTCCCCGAAGCCTGAACCTCACCCGTCCCCAATCCTAACCCGTAGGCTAACACTAACCTGCGCCCTCACACGTACGCTCCCCCTAAAGCGGTGTCGTACCCTCCCCTGGACCCTAAACTGTCCCCGTCCCCTAACCCTAACCCTAGCCCGAACCCTAACCCTAACACTTCCCCGAAGCCTGACCCTCACCCGTCCCCTAATCCTAAACCATACGCTAACACTAACCCGCGCCCTCACAGGTACGCTCCCCCTAAAGCGTTGTCGTACCCTCCCCTGGACCCTAAACCGTCCCCGTCCCCTAACACTAACCCTAGACCGAACGCTAACCCTAAACCTTCCCCGAAGCCTGACCCTCATACGTCCCCTAATCCTAACCCGTACGCTAACACTAACCCGCGCCCTCACACGTACGCTCCCCCTAAAGCGTTGTCGTACCATCCCCTGGACCCTAAACCGTCCCCGTCCCCTAACCCTAACCCTAGGCCGAACCCTAAGCCTAAACCTTCCCCGAAGCCTGACTCTCACCCGTCCCCTAATCCTAACCCTTACGCTAACACTAACCCGCGCCCTCACACGTACGCTGCCCCTAAAGTGTTGTCGTACCCTCCCCTGGACCCTAAACCGTCCACGTCCCCTAACCCTAACCCTAGCCCGAACCCTAACCCTAACACTTCCCCGAAGCCTGACACTCACCCGTCCCCTAATCCTAACCCGTACGTTAACACTAACCCGCGCCCTCACGCGTACGCTCCCCCTAAAGCGTTGTCGTACCCTCCCCTGGACCCTAAGCCGTCCCCGTCCCCTAACCCTAACCCTAGCCCGAACCCTAAGCCTAACCCTTCCCCGAAGCCTGACCCTCACCCGTCCCCTAATCCTAACACGTACGCTAACACTAACCCGCGCCCTCACACGTACGCTGCCCCTAAAGTGTTGTCGTACCCTCCCCTGGACCCTAAACCGTCCCCGTCCCCTAACCCTAACCCTAGCACGAACCCTAACCCTAACCCTTCCCCGAAGCCTGACTCTCACCCGTCCCCTAATCCTAACCCGTACGCTAACACTAAGCCGCGCCCTCACACGTACGCTCCCCCTAAAGCGTTGTCGTACCCTCCCCTGGACCCTAAACCATCCCCGTCCCATAACCCTAACCCTAGCCCGAACCCTAACCCTAACCCTTCCCCGAAGCCTGACCCTTACCCGTCCCCTAATCCTAACCCGTACGCTAACACTAACCCGTGCCCTCACACGTACGCTCCCCCTAAAGCATTGTCGTAACCTCCCCTGGACCCTAAACCGTCCCCTCCCCTAACCCTAACCCTAGCCCGAACCCTAATCCTAACCCTTCCCCGAAGCCTGACCCTCACCCGTCCCCTAATCCTAACCCGTACGCTAACACTAACCCGCGCCCTCACGCGTACGCTCCCCCTAAAGCGTTGTCGTACCCTCCCCTAGACCCTAAACCGTCCCCATCCCCTAAATCTAACCCTAGCCCGAACCCTAAGCCTAACACTTCCCCGAAGCCTGACCCTCATCCGTCCCCTAATCCTAACCCGTACGCTAACACTAACCCGCGCCCTCACACGTACGCTCCCCCTAAAGCGTTGTCGTACCCTCCCCTGGACCCTAAACCGTCCCCGTCCCCTAACCCTAACCCTAGCCCAAACCCTAAGCCTAAAACTTCCCCGAAGCCTGACCCTCACCCGTCCCCTAATCCTAACCCATACGCTAACACTAACCCGCGCCCTCACACGTACGCTGCCCCTAAAGTGTTGTCGTACCCTCCCCTGGACCCTAAACCGTCCCCGTCCCCTAACCCTAACCCTAGCCCGAACCCTAACCCTAACCCTTCCCCGAAGCCTGACCCTCACCCGTCCCCTAATCCTAAACCATACGCTAAAACTAACCCACGGCCTCACACGTACGCTCCCCCTAAAGCGTTGTCGTACCCTCCCCTGGACCCTAAACCGTCCCCGTCCCCTAACCCTAACCCTAGCCCGAACCCTAACCCTAACCCTTCCCCGAAGCCTGACCCTCACCCGTCCCGTAATCCTAATCCGTACGCTAAAACTAACCCGCGCCCTCACGCGTACGCTCCCCCTAAAGCGTTTTCGTACCCTCCCCTGGACCCTAAACCGTCCCCGTCCCCTAACCCTAACCCTAGCCCGAACCCTAACCCTAACTCTTCCCCAAAGCCTGACCCTTACCCGTCCCCTAATCCTAACCCGTACGCTAACACTAACCCGCGCTCTCACACGTACGCTCCCCCTAAAGCATTGTCGTAACCTCCCCTGGACCCTAAACCGTCCCCGTCCCCTAACCCTAACCTAGCCCGAATGCTAACCCTAACCCTTCCCCGAAGCCTGACCCTCACCCGTCCCCTAATCCTAACCCGTACGATAACACTAACCCGCGCCCTCACACGTACGCTCCCCCTAAAGCGTTGTCGTACCCTCCCCTGGACCCTAAACCGTCCCCGTCCCCTAACCCTAACCCTAGCCCGAACCCTAAGCCTAAACCTTCCCCGAAGCCTGACTCTCACCCGTCCCCTAATCCTAACCCATACGCTAACACTAACCCGCGCCCTCACACGTACGCTGCCCCTAAAGCGTTGTCGTAACCTCCCCTGGACCCTAAACCGTCCCCGTCCCCTAACCCTAACCCTAGCCCGAACCCTAACCCTAACACTTCCCCGAAGCCTGACCCTCACCCGTCCCATAATCCTAACCCGTACGCTAACACTAACCCGCGCCCTCACACGTACGCTCCCCCTAAAGCGTTGTCGTACCCTCCACTGGACACTAAACCCTTCCCGTCCCCTAACCCTAACCCTAGCCCGAACCCTAACCCTAACCCTTCCCCGAAGCCTGAACCTCACCCGTCCCCTAATTCTAACCCGTAGGCTAACACTAACCCGCGCCCTCACACGTACCCTCCCCCTAAAGCGGTGTCGTACCCTCCCCTGGACCCTAAACTGTCCCCGTCCCCTAACCCTAACCCTAGCCCGAACCCTAACCCTAACCCTTCCCCGAAGCCTGACACTCACCCGTCCCCTAATCCTAACCCGTACGCTAACACTAACCCGCGCCCTCACGCGTACGCTCCCCCTAAAGCGTTGTCGTACCCTCCCCTGGACCCTAAACCGTCCCCGTCCCCTAACCCTAACCCTAGCCCGAACCCTAACCCTAACCCTTCCCCGAAGCCTGACCCTCACCCGTCCCATAATCCTAACCCGTACGCTAACACTAACCCGCGCCCTCACACGTACGCTCCCCCTAAAGCGTTATCGTACCCTCCACTGGACACTAAACCGTTCCCGTCCCCTAACGTTAACCCTAGCCCGAACCCTAACCCTAACCCTTCCCCGAAGCCTGAACCTCACCCGTCCCCAATCCTAACCCGTAGGCTAATACTAACCTGCGCCCTCACACGTACGCTCCCCCTAAAGCGGTGTCGTACCCTCCCCTGGACCCTAAACTGTCCCTGTCCCCTAACCCTAACCCTAGCCCGAACCCTAACCCTAAAACTTCCCCGAAGCCTGACCCTCACCCGTCCCCTAATCCTAACCCGTACGCTAACACTAACCTGCGCCCTCACAGGTACGCTCCCCCTAAAGCGTTGTCGTACCCAGCCCTGGACCCTAAACCGTCCCCGTCCCCTAACACTAACCCTAGACCGAACGCTAACCCTAACCCTTCCCCGAAGCCTGACCCTCACCCGTCCCCTAATCCTAACCCGTACGCTAACACTAAGCCGCGCCCTCACACGTACGCTCCCCCTAAAACGTTGTCGTACCCTCCCCTGGACCCTAAACCGTCCCCGTCCCCTAACCCTAACCCTAGCCCGAACCCTAAGCCTAAACTTTCCCCGAAGCCTGACTCTCACCCGTCCCCTAATCCTAACCCTTACGCTAACACTAACCCACGCCCTCACACGTACGCTGCCCCTAAAGTGTTGTCGTACCCTCCCCTGGACCCTAAACCGTCCCCGTCCCCTAACCCTAACCCTAGCCCGAACCCTAACCCTAACCCTTCCCCGAAGCCTGACCCTCACCCGTCCCCTAATCCTAACCCGTACGTTAACACTAACCCGCGCCCTCACGCGTACGCTCCCCCTAAAGCGTTGTCGTACCCTCCCCTGGACCCTACGCCGTCCCCATCCCCTAACCCTAACCCTAGCCCGAACCCTAAGCCTAACCCTTCCCCGAAGCCTGACCCTCACCCGTCCCCTAACCCTAACCCTAGCCCGAACCCTAAGCCTAAACTTTCCCCGAAGCCTGACTCTCACCCGTCCCCTAATCCTAACCCTTACGCTAACACTAACCCACGCCCTCACACGTACGCTGCCCCTAAAGTGTTGTCGTACCCTCCCCTGGACCCTAAACCGTCCCCGTCCCCTAACCCTAACCCTAGCCCGAACCCTAACCCTAACCCTTCCCCGAAGCCTGACCCTCACCCGTCCCCTAATCCTAACCCGTACGCTAACACTAACCCGCGCCCTCACGCGTACGCTCGCCCTAAAGCGTTGTCGTACCCTCCCTTGGACCCTAAACCGTCCCCGTCCCCTAACATTAACCCTAGCCCGAACCCTAACCCTAACCCTTCCCCGAAGCCTGACCCTCACCCGTCCCCTAATCCTAACCCGAACGCTAACACTAACCCGCGCCCTCACACGTACACTCCCCCTAAAGCGTTGTCGTACCCTCCCCTGGACCCTAAACCGTCCCCGTCCCCTAACCCTAACCCTAGCCCGAAACCTAAGCCTAACCCTTCCCCGAAGCCTGACCCTCACCCGTCCCCTAATCCTAACCCGTACGCTAACACTAACCCGCGCCCTCACACGTATGCTCCCCCTAAAGCGTTGTCGTACCCTCCCCTGGACCCTAAACCGTCCCCGTCCCCTAAGCCTAACCCTAGCCCGTACCCTAAGCCTAACCCTTCCCCGAAGCCTAACCCTCACCCGTCCCCTATTCCTAACCCGTACGCTAACACTAACCCGCGCCCTCACACGTACGCTCCCCCTAAAGCGTTGTCGTACCCTCCCCTGGACCCTAAACCGTCCCCGTCCCCTACCCCTAACCCTAGCCCGAAACCTAAACCTAACCCTTCCCCGAAGCCTGACCCTCACCCGTCCCATAATCCTAACCCGTACGCTAACACTAACCCGCGCCCTCACACGTACGCTCCCCCTAAAGCGTTGTCGTACCCTCCCCTGGACCCTAAACCGTCCCCGTCCCCTAACCCTAACCCTAGGCGGAACCCTAACCCTTACACTTCACCGAAGCCTGACCCTCATCCGTCCCCTAATCGTAAACCATACGCTAACACTAACCCGCGCCCTCACACGTACGCTCCCCCTAAAGCGTTGTCGTACCCTCCCCTGGACCCTAAACCGTCCCCGTCCCCTAACCCTAAACCTAGCCCGAACCCTAACCCTAACCCTTCCCCGAAGCCTGACCCTCACCCGTCCCCTAATCCTAAACCGTACGCTAACACTAACCCGCGCCCTCACACGTACGCTCCCCCTAAAGCGTTGTCGTACCCTCCCCTGGACCCTAAACCGTCCCCGTCCCCTAACCCTAGCCCTAGCCCGAACCCTAACCCTAACCCTTCCCCGAAGCCTGACCCTCACCCGTCCCCTAATCCTAACCCGTACGCTAACACTAACTCGCGCCCTCACATGTACGCTCCCCCTAAAGCGTTGTCGTACCCTCCCCTGGACCCTAAACCATCCCCGTCCCCTAACCCTAACCCTAGCCCGAACCCTAAGCCTAACCCTTCCCTGAAGCCTGACCCTCACCCGTCCCCTAATCCTAACCCGAACGCTAACACTAACCCGCGCCCTCACACGTATGCCCCCCCTAAAGCGTTGTCGTACCCTCCCCTGGACCCTAAACCGTCCCCGTCCCCTAACCCTAACCCTAGCCCGAACCCTAAACCTAAACCTTCCCCGAATCCTGACCCTCAAACGTCCCCTAATCCTAACCCGTACGCTAACACTAACCCGCGCCCTCACACGTACGCTCCCCCTAAAGCGTTGTCGTACCCTCCCCTGGACCCTAAACCGTCCCCGTCCCCTAACCCTAACCCTAGCCCGAACCCTAGCCCTAAACCTTCCCCGAAGCCTGACCCTCACACGTCCCCTAATCCTAACCCGTACGCTAACACTAACCCGCGCCCTCACACGTACGCTCCCCCTAAAGCGTTGTCGTACCCTCCCCTGGACCCTAAACCGTCCCCGTCCCCTAACCCTAACCCTAGCCCGAACCCTAACCCTAACACTTCCCCGAAGTCTGACCCTCACCCGTCCCCTAATCCTAACCCATACGCTAACACTAATCCGTGCCCTCACACGTACGCTCCCCCTAAATCATTGTCGTACCCTCCCCTGGACCCTAAACCGTCCCCATACCCTAACCCTAACCCTAGCCCGAACCCTAACCGTAACACTTCCCCGAAGCCTGACCCTCACCCGTCCCCTAATCCTAACCCGTACGCTAACACTAACCCGCGCCCTCACACGTACGCTCCCCCTAAAGCGTTGTCGTACCCTCCCCTGGACCCTAAACCGTCCCCGTCCCCTAACACTAACCCTAGCCCGAACCCTAACCCTAACACTTCCCCGAAACCTGACCCTCACCCTTCCGCTAACCCTAAACCGTACGCTAACACTAACCCGCCCCCTCACACGTACGCTCCCCCTAAAGCGTTGTCGTACCCTCCCCTGGACCCTAAACCGTCCCCGTCCCCTAACCCTAACCCTAGCCCGAACCCTAAACCTAACCCTTCCCCGAAGCCTGACCCTCATCCGTCCCCTAATCCTAACCAATACGCTAACACTAACCCTAACCCTCACGCGTACGCTCCCCCTAAAGCGTTGTCGTACCCTCCCTTAGACCCTAAACCGTCCCCGTCCCCTAACCCTAACCCTAGCCCGAACGCTAAACCTAACCCTTCCCCGAAGCCTGACCCTCACCCGTCCTCTAATCCTAACCCGTACGCTTACACTATCCCGCGCCCTCACACGTACGCTCCCCCTAAAGCGTTGTCGTACCCTCCCCTGGACCCTAAACCGTCCCCGTCCCCTAACCATAACCCTAGCCCAAACCCTAACCCTAACCCTTCCCCGAAGCCTGACCCTCACCCGTCCCCTAATCCTAACCCGTACGCTAACACTAACCCGCGCCCTCACACGTACGCTCCCCCTAAAGCGTTGTCGTACCCTCCCCTGGACCCTAAACCGTCCCCGTCCCCTAAACCTAACCCTAGCCCGAACCCTAACCCTAACCCTTCCCCGAAGCCTGACCCTCACCCGTCCCCTAATCCTAACCCGTACGCTAACACTAACCCGCGCCCTCACGCGTACGCTCCCCCTTAAGCGTTGTCGTACACTCCCCTGGACCCTAAACCGTCCCTGTCCCCTAACCCTAACCCTAGTCCGAACCTTAACCCTAACCCTTCCCCGAAGCCTGACCCTCACCCGTCCCCTAATCCTAACCCGTACGCTAACACTAACCCGCGCCCTCACACGTACGCTCCCCCTAAAGCGTTGTCGTACCCTCCCCTGGACCCTAAACCGACCCTGTCCCCTAACCCTAACCCTAGCCCGAACCCTAACCCTAACACTTCCCCGAAGCCTGACCCTCACCCGTCCCCTAATACTAACCCGTACGCTAACACTAACCCACACCCTCACGCGTACGCTCCCCCTAAAGCGTTGTCGTACCCTCCCCTGAACCCTAAACCGTCCCCGTCCCCTAACCCTAACCCTAGCCCGAACCCTAACCCTAACACTTCCCCGAAGCCTGACCCGCACCCGTCCCCTAATCCTAACCCGTACGCTAACACTAACCCGCGCCCTCACACGTACGGTCCCCCAAACGCGTTGTCGTACCCTCCCCTGGACCCTCAACCGTCCCCGTCCCCTAACCCTAACCCTAGCCCGAACCCTAAACCTAAACCTTCCCCGAAGCCTGACCCTCACACGTCCCCTAATCCTAACCCGTACGCTAACACTAACCCGCGCCCTCACACGAACGCTCCCCCTAAAGCGTTGTCGTACCCTCCCCTGGACCCTAAACCGTCCCCGTCCCCTAACCCTAACCCTAGCCCGAACCCTAAACCTAACCCTTCCCGAAGCCTGACCCTCACCCGTCCCCTTATACTAACCCGTACGCCAACACAAACCCGCGCCCTCACACGTACGCTCCCCCTAAAGCGTTGTCGTACCCTCCCTTGGACCCTAAACCGTCCCCGTCCCCTAACCCTAACCCTAGCCCGAACGCTAACCCTAAACCTTCCCCGAAGCCTGACCCTCACCCGTCCCCTAATCCTAACCCGTACGCTTACACTAACCCGCGCCCTCACACGTACGCTCCCCCTAAAGCGTTGTCGTACCCTCCCCTGGACCCTAAACCGTCCCCGTCTCCTAACCCTAACCCTAGCCCGAACCCTAAGCCTAACACGTCCCCGAAGCCTGACACTCACCCGTCCCCTAATCCTAACCCGTACGCTAACACTAACTGTGCCTTCACACGTACGCTCCCCCTAAAGCACTGTCGTACCCTCCCCTGGACCCTAAACCGTCCCTGTCCCCTAACACTAACCCTAGCCCGAACCCTAACCCTAACCCTTCCCCGAAGCCTGACCCTCACCCGTCCCCTAATCCTAACCCGTACGCTAACACTAACCCGCGCACTCACACGTACGCTCCCCCTAAAGCGTTGTCGTACCCTCCCCTGGACCCTAAACCGTCCCCGTACCCTAACCCTAACCCTAGCCCGAACCCTAACACTAACCCTTCCCCGAAGCCTGACCCTCACCCGTCCCATAATCCTAACCCGTACGCTAACACTAACCCGCGCCCTCACACGTACGCTACCCCTAAAGCATTGTCGTACCCTCCCCTGGACCCTAAACCATCCCCGTCCCCTAACCCTAACCCTAGCCCGAACCCTAACCCTAACACTTCCCCGAAGCCTGACCCTCACCCGTCCCCTAATCCTAACCCGTACGCTAACACTAACCCGCGCCCTCACACGTACGCTCCCCCTAAAGCGTTGTCGTACCCTCCCCTGGACCCTAAACCGTCCCCGTCCCCTAACCCTAACCCTAGCCCGAACCCTAACCCTAACCCTTCCCTGAAGCCTGACCCTCACCCGTCCCCTAATCCTAACCCGTACGCTAACACTAACCCGCGCCCTCACACGTACGCTCCCCCTAAAGCGTTGTCGTACCCTCCCCTGGACCCTAAACCGTCCCCGTCCCCTAACCCTAACCCTAGCCCGAACCCTAAACCTAAACCTTCCCCGAAGCCTGACACACACACGTCCCCTAATCCTAACCCGTTCGCTAACACTAACCCGCGCCCTCACACGAACGCTCCCCCTAAAGCGTTGTCGTACCCTCCCCTGGACCCTAAACCGTCCCCGTCCCCTAACCCTAACCCTAGCCCGAACCCTAACCCTAACCCTTCCCCGAAGCCTGACCCTAACCCGTCCCCTAATCCTAACCCGTACGCTAACACTAACCCGCGCCCTCACACGTACGCTCCCCCTAAAGCGTTGTCGTACCCTCCCCTGGACCCTAAACCGTCCCCGTCCCCTAACCCTAACCCTAGCCCGAACCCTAACCCTAACCCTTCCCCGAAGCCTGACCCTCACCCGTCCCCTAATCCGAATCCGTACGCTAACACTAACCCGTGCCCTCACACGTACGCTCCCCCTAAAGCGTTGTCGTACCCTCCCCTGGAACCTAAACCGTTCCCGTCCCCTAACCCTAACCCTAACCCTAGCCCGAACCCTAAGCCTAACCCTTCCCCGAAGCCTGAGCCTCACCTGTCCCCTAATCCTAACCCGTACGCTAACACTAACCCGCGCCCTCACACGTACGCTCCCCCTAAAGCGTTGTCGTACCCTCCCCTGGACCCTAAACCGTCCCCGTCCCCTAACCCTAACCCTAGCCCGAACCCTAACCCTAACCCTTCCCCGAAGCCTGACCCTCACCCGTCCCGTAATCCTAACCCGTACGCTAACACTAACCCGCGCCCTCACACGTACGCTCCCCCTAAAGCGTTGTCGTACCCCCCCTGGACCCTAAGCCGTCCCCGTCCCCTAACCCTAACCCTAGACCGAACCCTAACCCTAACCCTTCCCCGAAGCCTGACCCTCACCCGTCCCATAATCCTATCCCGTACGCTAACACTAACCCGCGCCCTCACACGTACGCTCCCCCTAAAGCGTTGTCGTACCCTCCCCTGGACCCTAAACCGTCCCCGTCCCCTAACCCTAACCCTAGCCCGAACCCTAACCCTAACACTTCCCCGAAGCCTGACCCTCACCCGTCCCCTAATCCTAACTCGTACGCTAACACTAACCCGCGCCCTCACACGTACGCTCCCCCTAAAGCGTTGTCGTACCCTCCCCTGGACCCTAAACCATCCCCGTCCCCTAACAATAACCCTAGCCCGAACCCTAACCCTAACACTTCCCCGAAGCCTGACCCTCACCCGTCCCCTAATCCTAACCCGTACGCTAACACTAACCCGCGCCCTCACACGTACGCTCCCCCTAAAGCGTTGTCGTACCCCCCCCTGGACCCTAAGCCGTCCCCGTCCCCTAACCCTAACCCTAGACCGAACCCTAAGCCTAACCCTTCCCCGAAGCCTGACCCTCACCCGTCCCCTAATCCTAACACGTACGCTAACACTAACCCGCGCCCTGACACGTACGCTCCCCCTAAAGCGTTGTCGTACCCTCCCCTGGACCCTAAACCGTCTCCGTCCCCTAACCCTAACCCTAGACCGAACCCTAAGCCTAACCCTTCCCCGAAGCCTGACCCTCACCCGTCCCCTAATCCTAACACGTACGCTAACACTAACCCGCGCCCTGACACGTACGCTCCCCCTAAAGCGTTGTCGTACCCTCCCCTGGACCCTAAACCGTCTCCGTCCCCTAACCCTAACCCTAGACCGAACCCTAAGCCTAACCCTTCCCCGAAGCCTGACCCTCACCGGTCCCCTAATCCTAACACGTACGCTAACACTAACCCGCGCCCTGACACGTACGCTCCCCCTAAAGCGTTGTCGTACCCTCCCCTGGACCCTAAACCGTCTCCGTCCCCTAACCCTAACCCTAGACCGAACCCTAAGCCTAACCCTTCCCCGAAGCCTGACCCTCACCCGTCCCCTAATCCTAACACGTACGCTAACACTAACCCGCGCCCTGACACGTATGCTCCCCCTAAAGCGTTCTCGTACCCTCCCCTGGACCCTAAACCATCCCCGTCTCCTAACCCTAACCCTAGCCCGAACCCTAACCCTAACCCTTCCCCGAAGCCTGAACCTCACCCGTCCCCTAATCCTAACCCGTACGCTAACACTAACCCGCGCTCTCACACGTACGCTCCCCCTAAAGCGTTGTCGTACCCTCCCCTGGACCCTAAACCGTCCCCATCCCCTAACCCTAACCCTAGCCCGAACCCTAACCCTAACCCTTCCCCGAAGCCTGACCCTCACCCGTCCCCTAATCCGAATCCGTACGCTAACACTAACCCGTGCCCTCACACGTACGCTCCCTCTAAAGCGTTGTCGTACCCTCCCCTGGACCCTAAACCGTCCCCGTCCCCTAACCCTAACCCTAGCCCGAACCCTAACCCTAACACTTCCCCGAAGCCTGACCCTCACCTGTCCCCTAATCCTAACCCGTACGCTAACACTAACCCGCGCCCTCACACGTACGCTCCCCCTAAAGCGTTGTCGTACCCTCCCCTGGACCCTAAACCGTCCCCGTCCCCTAACCCTAACCCTAGCCCGAACCCTAACCCTAACCCTTCCCCGAAGCCTGACCCTCACCCGTCCCATAATCCTAACCCGTACGCTGACACTAACCCGCGCCCTCACACGTACGCTCCCCCTAAAGCGTTGTCGTACCCTCCCCTGGACCCTAAACCGTCCCCGTCCCCTAACCCTAACCCTAGCCCGAACCCTAACCCTAACACTTCCCCGAAGCCTGACCCTCAACCGTCCCCTAACCCTAACCCGTACGCTAACACTACCCCGCGCCCTCACACGTACGCTACCCCTAAAGCGTTGTCGTACCCTCCCCTGGACCCTAAACCATCCCCGTCCCCTAACCCTAACCCTAGCCCGAACCCTAACCCTAACACTTCCCCGAAGCCTGACCCTCACCCGTCCCCTAATCCTAACCCGTACGCTAACACTAACCCGCGCCCTCACACGTACGCTCCCCCTAAATCGTTGTCGTACCCTCCACTGGACCCTAAACCGTCCCCGTCCCCTAACCCTAAACCTAGCCCGAACCCTAACCCTAACCCTTCCCCGAAGCCTGACCCTCACCCGTCCCCTAATCCTAAACCGTACGCTAACACTAACCCGCGCCCTCACACGTACGCTCCCCCTAAAGCGTTGTCGTACCCTCCCCTGGACCCTAAACCGTCCCCGTCCCCTAACCCTAGCCCTAGCCCGAACCCTAACCCTAACCCTTCCCCGAAGCCTGACCCTCACCCGTCCCCTAATCCTAACCCGTACGCTAACACTAACTCGCGCCCTCACATGTACGCTCCCCCTAAAGCGTTGTCGTACCCTCCCCTGGACCCTAAACCATCCCCGTCCCCTAACCCTAACCCTAGCCCGAACCCTAAGCCTAACCCTTCCCCGAAGCCTGACCCTCACCCGTCCCCTAATCCTAACCCGAACGCTAACACTAACCCGCGCCCTCACACGTATGCCCCCCCTAAAGCGTTGTCGTACCCTCCCCTGGACCTTAAACCGTCCCCGTCCCCTAACCCTAACCCTAGCCCGAACCCTAAACCTAAACCTTCCCCGAATCCTGACCCTCAAACGTCCCCTAATCCTAACCCGTACGCTAACACTAACCCGCGCCCTCACACGTACGCTCCCCCTAAAGCGTTGTCGTACCCTCCCCTGGACCCTAAACCGTCCCCGTCCCCTAACCCTAACCCTAGCCCGAACCCTAACCCTAAACCTTCCCCGAAGCCTGACCCTCACACGTCCCCTAATCCTAACCCGTACGCTAACACTAACCCGCGCCCTCACACGTACGCTCCCCCTAAAGCGTTGTCGTACCCTCCCCTGGACCCTAAACCGTCTCCGTCCCCTAACCCTAACCCTAGCCCGAACCCTAACCCTAACACTTCCCCGAAGTCTGACCCTCACCCGTCCCCTAATCCTAACCCATACGCTAACACTAATCCGTGCCCTCACACGTACGCTCCCCCTAAATCATTGTCGTACCCTCCCCTGGACCCTAAACCGTCCCCATACCCTAACCCTAACCCTAGCCCGAACCCTAACCGTAACACTTCCCCGAAGCCTGACCCTCACCCGTCCCCTAATCCTAACCCGTACGCTAACACTAACCCGCGCCCTAACACGTACGCTCCCCCTAAAGCGTTGTCGTACCCTCCCCTGGACCCTAAACCGTCCCCGTCCCCTAACACTAACCCTAGCCCGAACCCTAACCCTAACACTTCCCCGAAACCTGACCCTCACCCTTCCGCTAACCCTAAACCGTACGCTAACACTAACCCGCCCCCTCACACGTACGCTCCCCCTAAAGCGTTGTCGTACCCTCCCCTGGACCCTAAACCGTCCCCGTCCCCTAACCCTAACCCTAGCCCGAACCCTAAACCTAACCCTTCCCCGAAGCCTGACCCTCATCCGTCCCCTAATCCTAACCAATACGCTAACACTAACCCTAACCCTCACGCGTACGCTCCCCCTAAAGCGTTGTCGTACCCTCCCTTAGACCCTAAACCGTCCCCGTCCCCTAACCCTAACCCTAGCCCGAACGCTAAACCTAACCCTTCCCCGAAGCCTGACCCTCACCCGTCCTCTAATCCTAACCCGTACGCTTACACTATCCCGCGCCCTCACACGTACGCTCCCCCTAAAGCGTTGTCGTACCCTCCCCTGGACCCTAAACCGTCCCCGTCCCCTAACCATAACCCTAGCCCAAACCCTAACCCTAACCCTTCCCCGAAGCCTGACCCTCACCCGTCCCCTAATCCTAACCCGTACGCTAACACTAACCCGCGCCCTCACACGTACGCTCCCCCTAAAGCGTTGTCGTACCCTCCCCTGGACCCTAAACCGTCCCCGTCCCCTAAACCTAACCCTAGCCCGAACCCTAACCCTAACCCTTCCCCGAAGCCTGACCCTCACCCGTCCCCTAATCCTAACCCGTACGCTAACACTAACCCGCGCCCTCACGCGTACGCTCCCCCTTAAGCGTTGTCGTACACTCCCCTGGACCCTAAACCGTCCCTGTCCCCTAACCCTAACCCTAGTCCGAACCTTAACCCTAACCCTTCCCCGAAGCCTGACCCTCACCCGTCCCCTAATCCTAACCCGTACGCTAACACTAACCCGCGCCCTCACACGTACGCTCCCCCTAAAGCGTTGTCGTACCCTCCCCTGGACCCTAAACCGACCCTGTCCCCTAACCCTAACCCTAGCCCGAACCCTAACCCTAACACTTCCCCGAAGCCTGACCCTCACCCGTCCCCTAATACTAACCCGTACGCTAACACTAACCCACACCCTCACGCGTAGGCTCCCCCTAAAGCGTTGTCGTACCCTCCCCTGAACCCTAAACCGTCCCCGTCCCCTAACCCTAACCCTAGCCCGAACCCTAACCCTAACACTTCCCCGAAGCCTGACCCGCACCCGTCCCCTAATCCTAACCCGTACGCTAACACTAACCCGCGCCCTCACACGTACGGTCCCCCAAACGCGTTGTCGTACCCTCCCCTGGACCCTCAACCGTCCCCGTCCCCTAACCCTAACCCTAGCCCGAACCCTAAACCTAAACCTTCCCCGAAGCCTGACCCTCACACGTCCCCTAATCCTAACCCGTACGCTAACACTAACCCGCGCCCTCACACGAACGCTCCCCCTAAAGCGTTGTCGTACCCTCCCCTGGACCCTAAACCGTCCCCGTCCCCTAACCCTAACCCTAGCCCGAACCCTAAACCTAACCCTTCCCGAAGCCTGACCCTCACCCGTCCCCTTATACTAACCCGTACGCCAACACAAACCCGCGCCCTCACACGTACGCTCCCCCTAAAGCGTTGTCGTACCCTCCCTTGGACCCTAAACCGTCCCCGTCCCCTAACCCTAACCCTAGCCCGAACGCTAACCCTAAACCTTCCCCGAAGCCTGACCCTCACCCGTCCCCTAATCCTAACCCGTACGCTTACACTAACCCGCGCCCTCACACGTACGCTCCCCCTAAAGCGTTGTCGTACCCTCCCCTGGACCCTAAACCGTCCCCGTCTCCTAACCCTAACCCTAGCCCGAACCCTAAGCCTAACACGTCCCCGAAGCCTGACACTCACCCGTCCCCTAATCCTAACCCGTACGCTAACACTAACTGTGCCTTCACACGTACGCTCCCCCTAAAGCACTGTCGTACCCTCCCCTGGACCCTAAACCGTCCCTGTCCCCTAACACTAACCCTAGCCCGAACCCTAACCCTAACCCTTCCCCGAAGCCTGACCCTCACCCGTCCCCTAATCCTAACCCGTACGCTAACACTAACCCGCGCACTCACACGTACGCTCCCCCTAAAGCGTTGTCGTACCCTCCCCTGGACCCTAAACCGTCCCCGTACCCTAACCCTAACCCTAGCCCGAACCCTAACACTAACCCTTCCCCGAAGCCTGACCCTCACCCGTCCCATAATCCTAACCCGTACGCTAACACTAACCCGCGCCCTCACACGTACGCTACCCCTAAAGCATTGTCGTACCCTCCCCTGGACCCTAAACCATCCCCGTCCCCTAACCCTAACCCTAGCCCGAACCCTAACCCTAACACTTCCCCGAAGCCTGACCCTCACCCGTCCCCTAATCCTAACCCGTACGCTAACACTAACCCGCGCCCTCACACGTACGCTCCCCCTAAAGCGTTGTCGTACCCTCCCCTGGACCCTAAACCGTCCCCGTCCCCTAACCCTAACCCTAGCCCGAACCCTAACCCTAACCCTTCCCTGAAGCCTGACCCTCACCCGTCCCCTAATCCTAACCCGTACGCTAACACTAACCCGCGCCCTCACACGTACGCTCCCCCTAAAGCGTTGTCGTACCCTCCCCTGGACCCTAAACCGTCCCCGTCCCCTAACCCTAACCCTAGCCCGAACCCTAAACCTAAACCTTCCCCGAAGCCTGACACACACACGTCCCCTAATCCTAACCCGTTCGCTAACACTAACCCGCGCCCTCACACGAACGCTCCCCCTAAAGCGTTGTCGTACCCTCCCCTGGACCCTAAACCGTCCCCGTCCCCTAACCCTAACCCTAGCCCGAACCCTAACCCTAACCCTTCCCCGAAGCCTGACCCTAACCCGTCCCCTAATCCTAACCCGTACGCTAACACTAACCCGCGCCCTCACACGTACGCTCCCCCTAAAGCGTTGTCGTACCCTCCCCTGGACCCTAAACCGTCCCCGTCCCCTAACCCTAACCCTAGCCCGAACCCTAACCCTAACCCTTCCCCGAAGCCTGACCCTCACCCGTCCCCTAATCCGAATCCGTACGCTAACACTAACCCGTGCCCTCACACGTACGCTCCCCCTAAAGCGTTGTCGTACCCTCCCCTGGAACCTAAACCGTTCCCGTCCCCTAACCCTAACCCTAACCCTAGCCCGAACCCTAAGCCTAACCCTTCCCCGAAGCCTGAGCCTCACCTGTCCCCTAATCCTAACCCGTACGCTAACACTAACCCGCGCCCTCACACGTACGCTCCCCCTAAAGCGTTGTCGTACCCTCCCCTGGACCCTAAACCGTCCCCGTCCCCTCACCCTAACCCTAGCCCGAAACCTAACCCTAACCCTTCCCCGAAGCCTGACCCTCACCCGTCCCATAATCCTAACCCGTACGCTAACACTAACCCGCGCCCTCACACGTACGCTCCCCCTAAAGCGTTGTCGTACCCTCCCCTGGACCCTAAACCGTCCCCGTCCCCTAACCCTAACCCTAGCCCGTACCCTAACCCTAACCCTTCCCCGAAGCCTGACCCTCACCCGTCCCCTAATCGTAACCCGTACGCTATCACTAACCCGCGCACTCACACGTACGCTCCCCCTAAAGCGTTGTCGTACCCTCCCCTGGACCCTAAACCGTCCCCGTCCCCTAACCCTAACCCTAGCCCGAACCCTAACCCTAACCCTTCCCCGAAGCCTGACCCTCACCCGTCCCGTAATCCTAACCCGTACGCTAACACTAACCCGCGCCCTCACACGTACGCTCCCCCTAAAGCGTTGTCGTACCCCCCCTGGACCCTAAGCCGTCCCCGTCCCCTAACCCTAACCCTAGACCGAACCCTAACCCTAACCCTTCCCCGAAGCCTGACCCTCACCCGTCCCATAATCCTAACCCGTACGCTAACACTAACCCGCGCCCTCACACGTACGCTCCCCCTAAAGCGTTGTCGTACCCTCCCCTGGACCCTAAACCGTCCCCGTCCCCTAACCCTAACCCTAGCCCGAACCCTAACCCTAACACTTCCCCGAAGCCTGACCCTCACCCGTCCCCTAATCCTAACTCGTACGCTAACACTAACCCGCGCCCTCACACGTACGCTCCCCCTAAAGCGTTGTCGTACCCTCCCCTGGACCCTAAACCATCCCCGTCCCCTAACACTAACCCTAGCCCGAACCCTAACCCTAACACTTCCCCGAAGCCTGACCCTCACCAGTCCCCTAATCCTAACCCGTACGCTAACACTAACCCGCGCCCTCACACGTACGCTCCCCCTAAAGCGTTGTCGTACCCCCCCCTGGACCCTAAGCCGTCCCCGTCCCCTAACCCTAACCCTAGACCGAACCCTAAGCCTAACCCTTCCCCGAAGCCTGACCCTCACCCGTCCCCTAATCCTAACACGTACGCTAACACTAACCCGCGCCCTGACACGTACGCTCCCCCTAAAGCGTTGTCGTACCCTCCCCTGGACCCTAAACCGTCTCCGTCCCCTAACCCTAACCCTAGACCGAACCCTAAGCCTAACCCTTCCCCGAAGCCTGACCCTCACCCGTCCCCTAATCCTAACACGTACGCTAACACTAACCCGCGCCCTGACACGTACGCTCCCCCTAAAGCGTTGTCGTACCCTCCCCTGGACCCTAAACCGTCTCCGTCCCCTAACCCTAACCCTAGACCGAACCCTAAGCCTAACCCTTCCCCGAAGCCTGACCCTCACCGGTCCCCTAATCCTAACACGTACGCTAACACTAACCCGCGCCCTCACACGTACGCTCCCCCTAAAGCGTTGTCGTACCCTCCCCTGGACCCTAAACCGTCCCCGTCCCCTAACACTAACCCTAGCCCGAACGCTAACCCTAACCCTTCCTTGAAGCCTGACCCTCACCTGTCCCCTAATCCTAACCCGTACACTAACACTAACCCGCGCCCTCACACGTACGCTCCCCCTAAAGCGTTGTCGTACCCTCCCCTGACCCTAAACTGTCCCCGTCCCCTAACCCTAACCCTAGCCCGAACGCTAACCCTAACCCTTTCCCGAAGCCTGACCCTCACCCGTCCCCTAATCCTAACCCGTACGCTAACACTAACCTGCGCCCTCACGCGTACGCTCCCCCTAAAGCGTTGTCGTACCCTCCCCTGGACCCTAAACCGTCTCCGTCCCCTAACCCTAACCGTAGCCCGAACCCTAACCCTAACCCTTCCCCGAAGCCTGACCCTCACCCGGCCCCTAATCCTAACCCGTACGCTAATACTAACCCGCACCCTCACACGTACGCTTCCCCTAAAGCGTTGTCGTACCCTCCCCTGGACCCTAAACCGTCCCCGTCCCCTAACCCTAACCCTAGCCCGAACCCTAACCCTAACACTTCCCCGAAGCCTGACCCTCACCCGTCCCCTAATCCTAACCCGTACGCTAACACTAACCCGCGCCCTCACACGTACGCTCCCCCTAAAGCGTTGTCGTACCCCCCCCTGGACCCTAAGCCGTCCCCGTTCCCTAACCCTAACCCTAGCCCGAACCCTAACCCTAACCCTTCCCGGAAGCCTGACCCTCACCCGTCCCCTAATCCTAACCCGTACGCTAACACTAACCCGCGCCCTCACACGTACGCTCCCCCTAAAGCGTTGTCGTACCCTCCCCTGGACCCTAAACCGTCCCCGACCCCTAACCCTAACCCTAGCCCGAACCCTAACCCTAACACTTCCCCGAAGCCTGAACCTCACCCGTTCCCTAATCCTAACCCGTACGCTAACACTAACCCGCGCCCTCACACGTACGCTCCCCCTAAAGCGTTGTCGTACCCTCCCCTGGACCCTAAACCGTCCCCGTCCCCTAACCCTAACCCTAGCCCGAACCCTAACCCTAACCCTTCCCCGAAGCCTGACCCTCACCCGTCCCCTAATCCTAACCCGTACGCTAACACTAACCCGCGCCCTCACACGTACGCTCCCCCTAAAGCGTTGTCGTACCCTCCCCTGGACCCTAAACCGTCCCCATCCCCTAACCCTAACCCTAGCCCGAACCGTAACCCTAACCCTTCCCCGAAGCCTGACCCTCAACCGTCCCTTAACCCTAACCCGTACGCTAACAGTAACCCACGCCCTCACACGTACGCTACCCCTAAAGCATTGTCGTACCCTCCCCTTGACCCTAAACCATCCCCGTCCCCTAACCCTAACCCTAGCCCGAACCCTAACCCTAACCCTTCCCCGAAGCCTGACCCTCACCCGTCCCCTAATCCTAACCCGTACGCTAACACTAACCCGCGCCCTCACACGTACGCTCCCCCTAAAGCGTTGTCGTACCCTCCCCTGGACCCTAAACCGTCCCCGTCCCCTAACCCTAACCCTAGCCCGAACCCTAACCCTAACACTTCCCCGAAGCCTGACTCTCACCCGTCCCCTAATCCTAACCCGTACGCTAACACTAACCCGCGCCCTCACACGTACGCTCCCCCTAAAGCGTTGTCGTACCCTCCCCTGGACCCTAAACCGTCCCCGTCCCCTAACCCTAACCCTAGCCCGAACCCTAACCCTAACCCTTCCCCGAAGCCTGACCCTCACCCGTCCCCTAATCCTAACCCGTACGCTAACACTAACCCGCGCCCTCACACGTACGCTCCCCGTAAAGCGTTGTCGTACCCTCCCCTGGACCCTAAACCGTCCCCGTCCCCTAACCCTAACCCTAGCCCGAACCCTAAACCTAAACCTTCCCCGAAGCCTGACACACACACGTCCCCTAATCCTAACCCGTTCGCTAACACTAACCCGCGCCCTCACACGTACGCTCCCCCTAAAGCGTTGTCGTACCCTCCCCTGGACCCTAAACCGTCCCCGTCCCCTAACCCTAACCCTAGCCCGAACCCTAACCCTAACCCTTCCCCGAAGCCTGACCCTAACCCGTCCCCTAATCCTAACCCGTACACTAACACTAACCCGCGCCCTCACGCGTACGCTCCCCCTTAAGCGTTGTCGTACCCTCCCCTGGACCCTAAACCGTCCCCGTCCCCTAACCCTAACCCTAGCCCGAACCCTAACCCTAACCCTTCCCCGAAGCCTGACTCTCACCCGTCCCCTAATCCTAACCCGTACGCTAACACTAACCCGCGCCCTCACGCGTATGCTCCCCCTAAAGCGTTGTCGTACCCTTCCCTGGACCCTAAACCGTCCCCGTCCCCTAACATTAACCCTAGCCCGAACCCTAACCCTAACCCTTCCCCGAAACCTGACCCTCACCCGTCCCCTAATCCTAACCCGTACGCTAACACTAACCCGCGCCCTCACACGTACGCTCCCCCTAAAGCGTTGTCGTACCCTCCCCTGGACCCTAAACCGTCTCCGTCCCCTAACCCTAACCCTAGCCCGAACCCTAAGCCTAACTCTTCCACGAAGCCTGACCCTCACCCGTCCCCTAATCCTAACACGTACGCTAACACTAACCCGCGCCCTCACACGTACGCTACCCCTAAAGCGTTGTCGTACCCTCCCCTGGACCCTAAACCGTCCCCGTCCCCTAACCCTAACCCTAGCCCGAAACCTAAACCTAACCCTTCCCCGAAGCCTGACCCTCACCCGTCCCATAATCCTAACACGTACGCTAACACTAACCCGCGTCCTCACACGTACGCTCCCCCTAAAGTGTTGTCGTACCCTCCCCTGGACCCTAAACCGTCCCCGTCCCCTATCCCTAACCCTAGGGCGAAACCTAGCCCTAACCCTTCACCGAAGCCTGACCCTCATCCGTCCCCTAATCCTAACCCATACGCTAACACTAAACCGCGCCCTCACACGTACGCTCCCCCTAAAGCGTTGTCGTACCCTTCCCTGGACCCTAAACCGTCCCCGTCCCCTAACCCTAACCCTAGCCCGAACGCCTACCCTAACCCTTCCCCGAAGCTTGACCCTCACCCGTCCTCTAAACCTAACCTGTACGCTAACACTAACCTGCGCCCTCACACGTACGCTCCCCCTAAAGCGTTGTCGTACCCTCCCCTGGACCCTAAAGCGTCCCTGACCCCTAACCCTAACCCTAGCCCGAACCCTAACCCTAACCCTTCCCCGAAGCCTGACCCTCACCCGTCCCCTAATCCTAACCCGTACGCTAACACTAACCCGCGCCCTCACACGTACGCTCCCCCTAAAGCGTTGTCGTACCCTCCCCTGGACCCTAAACCGTCCCCGTCCCCTAACCCTAACCCTAGCCCGAACCCTAACCCTAACCCTTCCCCGAAGCCTGACCCTCACCCGTCCCATAATCCTAAACCGTACGCTAACACTAACCCGCACCCTCACACGTACGCTCCCCCTAAAGCGTTGTCGTACCCTCCCCTGGACCCTAAACCGTCCCCGTCCCCTAACCCTAACCCTAGCACGAACCCTAAACTTAAACCTTCCTCGAAGCCTGACACACACACGTCCCCTAATCCTAACCCGTACGCTAACACTAACCCGCGCCCTCACACGTACGCTCCCCCTAAAGCGTTGTCGTACCCTCCCCTGGACCCTAAACCGTCCCCGTCCCCTAACCCTAACCCTAGCCCGAACCCTAACCCTAACCCTTCCCCGAAGCCTGACCCTCACCCGTCCCCTAATCCTAACCCGTACGCTAACACTAA
This sequence comes from Grampus griseus, assembly GCF_964374135.1. NCBI lineage: Eukaryota > Metazoa > Chordata > Mammalia > Artiodactyla > Delphinidae > Grampus > Grampus griseus. The sequence continues at coordinate 7,389 of NW_028132987.1, read as the reverse complement.
CCCGCGCCCTCACACGTACGCTCCCCCTAAAGCGTTGTCGTACCCTCCCCTGGACCCTAAACCGTCCCCGTCCCCTAACCCTAACCCTAGCCCGAACCCTAACCCTAACCCTTCCCCGAAGCCTGACCCTCACCCATCCCCTAATCCTAACCCGTACGCTAACACTAACCCGCGCCCTCACGCGTACGCTCCCCCTTAAGCGTTGTCGTACCCTCCCCTGGACCCTAAACCGTCCCCGTCCCCTAACCCTAACCCTAGCCCGAACCCTAACCCTAACCCTTCCCCGAAGCCTGATCCTCACCCGTCCCCTAATCCTAACCCGTATGCTAACACTAACCCGCGCCCTCACGCGTACGCTCCCCCTAAAGCGTTGTCGTACCCTCCCCTGGACCCTAAACCGTCCCCGTCCCCTAACCCTAACCCTAGCCCGAACCCTAACCCTAACACTTCCCCGAAGCCTGACCCGCACCCGTCCCCTAATCCTAACCCGTACGCTAACACTAACCCGCGCCCTCACACGTACGCTCCCCCTAACGCGTTGTCGTACCCTCCCCTGGACCCTCAGCCGTCCCCGTCCCCTAACCCTAACCCTAGTCCGAACCCTAAACCTAAACCTTCCCCGAAGCCTGACCCTCACACGTCCCCTAATCCTAACCCGTACGCTAACACTAACCCGCGCCCTCACACGAACGCTCCCCCTAAAGCGTTGTCGTACCCTCCCCTGGACCCTAAACCGTCCCCGTCCCCTAACCCTAACCCTAGCCCGAACCCTAAACCTAACCCTTCCCGAAGCCTGACCCTCACCCGTCCCCTTATACTAACCCGTACGCCAACACAAACCCGCACCCTCACACGTACGCTCCCCCTAAAGCGTTGTCGTACCCTCCCTTGGACCCTAAACCGTCCCCGTCCCCTAACCCTAACCCTAGCCCGAACGCTAACCCTAAACCTTCCCCGAAGCCTGACCCTCACCCGTCCCCTAATCCTAACCCGTACGCTTACACTAACCTGCGCCCTCACACGTACGCTCCCCCTAAAGCGTTGTCGTACCCTCCCCTGGATCCTAAACCGTCCCCGTCTCCTAACCCTAACCCTAGCCCGAACCCTAAGCCTAACACGTCCCCGAAGCCTGACACTCACCCGTCCCCTAATCCTAACCCGTACGCTAACACTAACTGTGCCCTCACACGTACGCTCCCCCTAAAGCACTGTCGTACCCTCCCCTGGACCCTAAACCGTCCCTGTCCCCTAACACTAACCCTAGCCCGAACCCTAACCCTAACCCTTCCCCGAAGCCTGACCCTCACCCGTCCCCTAATCCTAACCCGTACGCTAACACTAACCCGCGCACTCACATGTACGCTCCCCCTAAAGCGTTGTCGTACCCTCCCCTGGACCCTAAACCGTCCCCGTACCCTAACCCTAACCCTAGCCCGAACCCTAACCCTAACCCTTCCCCGAAGCCTGACCCTCACCAGTCCCCTAATCCTAACCCGTACGCTAACACTAACCCGCGCCCTCACGCGTACGCTCCCCCTAAAGCGTTGTCGTACCCTCCCCTGGACCCTAAACCGTCCCCGTCCCCTAACATTAACCCTAGCCCGAACCCTAACCCTAACCCTTCCCCGAAGCCTGACCCTCACCCGTCCCCTAATCCTAACCCGTATGCTAACACTAACACGCGCCCTCACACGTACGCTCCCCCTAAAGCGTTGTCGTACCCTCCCCAGGACCCTAAACCGTCCCCGTCCCGTAACCCTAACCCTAGCCCGAACCCTAACCCTAACCCTTCCCCGAAGCCTGACCCTCACCCGTCCCATAATCCTAACCCGTATGCTAACACTAACCCGCGCCCTCACACATACGCTCCACCTAAAGCGTTGTCGTACCCTCCCCTGGACCCTAAACCGTCTCCGTCCCCTAACCCTAACCCTAGCCCGAACCCTAAGCCTAACCCTTCCACGAAGCCTGACCCTCACCCGTCCCATAATCCTAACACGTACGCTAACACTAACCCGCGCCCTCACACGTACGCTCCCCCTAAAGCGTTGTCGTACCCTCCCCTGGACCCTAAACCGTCCCTGACCCCTAACCCTAACCCTAGCCCGAACCCTAACCCTAACCCTTCCCCGAAGCCTGACCCTCACCCGTCCCCTAATCCTAACCCGTACGCTAACACTAACCCACGCCCTCACACGTACGCTCCCCCTAAAGCGTTGTCGTACCCTCCCCTGGACCCTAAACCGTCCCCGTCCCCTAACCCTAACCCTAGCCCGAACCCTAACCCTAACCCTTCCCCGAAGCCTGACCCTCACCCGTCCCCTAATCCTAACCCATACGCTAACACTAAACCGCGCCCTCATACGTACGCTCCCCCTAAAGCGTTGTCGTACCCTCCCCTGGACCCTAAACCGTCCCCGTCCCCTAACCCTAACCCTAGCCCGAACCCTAACCCTAACCCTTCCCCGAAGCCTGACCCTCACCCGTCCCATAATCCTAAACCGTACGCTAACACTAACCCGCACCCTCACACGTACGCTCCCCCTAAAGCGTTGTCGTACCCTCCCCTGGACCCTAAACCGTCCCCGTCCCCTAACCCTAACCCTAGCACGAACCCTAAACTTAAACCTTCCTCGAAGCCTGACACACACACGTCCCCTAATCCTAACCGGTACGCTAACACTAACCCGCGCCCTCACACGTACGCTCCCCCTAAAGCGTTGTCGTACCCTCCCCTGGACCCTAAACCGTCCCCGTCCCCTAACCCTAACCCTAGCCCGAACCCTAACCCTAACCCTTCCCCGAAGCCTGACCCTCACCCGTCCCCTAATCCTAACCCGTACGCTAACACTAACCCGCGCCCTCACACGTACGCTCCCCCTAAAGCGTTGTCGTACCCTCCCCTGGACCCTAAACCGTCCCCGTCCCCTAACCCTAACCCTAGCCCGAACCCTAACCCTAACCCTTCCCCGAAGCCTGACCCTCACCCATCCCCTAATCCTAACCCGTACGCTAACACTAACCCGCGCCCTCACGCGTACGCTCCCCCTTAAGCGTTGTCGTACCCTCCCCTGGACCCTAAACCGTCCCCGTCCCCTAACCCTAACCCTAGCCCGAACCCTAACCCTAACCCTTCCCCGAAGCCTGATCCTCACCCGTCCCCTAATCCTAACCCGTACGCTAACACTAACCCGCGCCCTCACGCGTACGCTCCCCCTAAAGCGTTGTCGTACCCTCCCCTGGACCCTAAACCGTCCCCGTCCCCTAACCCTAACCCTAGCCCGAACCCTAACCCTAACACTTCCCCGAAGCCTGACCCGCACCCGTCCCCTAATCCTAACCCGTACGCTAACACTAACCCGCGCCCTCACACGTACGCTCCCCCTAACGCGTTGTCGTACCCTCCCCTGGACCCTAAACCGTCCCCGTCCCCTAACCCTAACCCTAGTCCGAACCCTAAACCTAAACCTTCCCCGAAGCCTGACCCTCACACGTCCCCTAATCCTAACCCGTACGCTAACACTAACCCGCGCCCTCACACGAACGCTCCCCCTAAAGCGTTGTCGTACCCTCCCCTGGACCCTAAACCGTCCCCGTCCCCTAACCCTAACCCTAGCCCGAACCCTAAACCTAACCCTTCCCGAAGCCTGACCCTCACCCGTCCCCTTATACTAACCCGTACGCCAACACAAACCCGCGCCCTCACACGTACGCTCCCCGTAAAGCGTTGTCGTACCCTCCCTTGGACCCTAAACCGTCCCCGTCCCCTAACCCTAACCCTAGCCCGAACGCTAACCCTAAACCTTCCCCGAAGCCTGACCCTCACCCGTCCCCTAATCCTAACCCGTACGCTTACACTAACCTGCGCCCTCACACGTACGCTCCCCTTAAAGCGTTGTCGTACCCTCCCCTGGATCCTAAACCGTCCCCGTCTCCTAACCCTAACCCTAGCCCGAACCCTAAGCCTAACACGTCCCCGAAGCCTGACACTCACCCGTCCCCTAATCCTAACCCGTACGCTAACACTAACTGTGCCCTCACACGTACGCTCCCCCTAAAGCACTGTCGTACCCTCCCCTGGACCCTAAACCGTCCCTGTCCCCTAACACTAACCCTAGCCCGAACCCTAACCCTAACCCTTCCCCGAAGCCTGACCCTCACCCGTCCCCTAATCCTAACCCGTACGCTAACACTAACCCGCGCACTCACATGTACGCTCCCCCTAAAGCGTTGTCGTACCCTCCCCTGGACCCTAAACCGTCCCCGTACCCTAACCCTAACCCTAGCCCGAACCCTAACCCTAACCCTTCCCCGAAGCCTGACCCTCACCAGTCCCCTAATCCTAACCCGTACGCTAACACTAACCCGCGCCCTCACGCGTACGCTCCCCCTAAAGCGTTGTCGTACCCTCCCCTGGACCCTAAACCGTCCCCGTCCCCTAACATTAACCCTAGCCCGAACCCTAACCCTAACCCTTCCCCGAAGCCTGACCCTCACCCGTCCCCTAATCCTAACCCGTATGCTAACACTAACCCGCGCCCTCACACGTACGCTCCCCCTAAAGCGTTGTCGTACCCTCCCCTGGACCCTAAACCGTCCCCGTCCCGTAACCCTAACCCTAGCCCGAACCCTAACCCTAACCCTTCCCCGAAGCCTGACCCTCACCCGTCCCATAATCCTAACCCGTATGCTAACACTAACCCGCGCCCTCACACGTACGCTCCACCTAAAGCGTTGTCGTACCCTCCCCTGGACCCTAAACCGTCTCCGTCCCCTAACCCTAACCCTAGCCCGAACCCTAAGCCTAACCCTTCCACGAAGCCTGACCCTCACCCGTCCCATAATCCTAACACGTACGCTAACACTAACCCGCGCCCTCACACGTACGCTCCCCCTAAAGCGTTGTCGTACCCTCCCCTGGACCCTAAACCGTCCCTGACCCCTAACCCTAACCCTAGCCCGAACCCTAACCCTAACCCTTCCCCGAAGCCTGACCCTCACCCGTCCCCTAATCCTAACCCGTACGCTAACACTAACCCACGCCCTCACACGTACGCTCCCCCTAAAGCGTTGTCGTACCCTCCCCTGGACCCTAAACCGTCCCCGTCCCCTAACCCTAACCCTAGCCCGAACCCTAATCCTAACCCTTCCCCGAAGCCTGACCCTCACCCGTCCCCTAATCCTAACCCATACGCTAACACTAAACCGCGCCCTCACACGTACGCTCCCCCTAAAGCGTTGTCGTACCCTCCCCTGGACCCTAAACCGTCCCCGTCCCCTAACCCTAACCCTAGCACGAACCCTAACCTTAAACCTTCCTCGAAGCCTGACACACACACGTCCCCTAATCCTAACCCGTACGCTAACAATAACCCGCGCCCTCACACGTACGCTCCCCCTAAAGCGTTGTCGTACCCTCCCCTGGACCCTAAACCGTCCCCGTCCCCTAATCCTAACCCTAGCCCGAACCCTAACCCTAACACTTCCCCGAAGCCTGACCCTCACCCGTCCCCTAATCCTAACCCGTATGCTAACACTAACCCGCGCCCTCACACGTACGCTCCCCCTAAAGCGTTGTCGTACCCTCCCCTGGACCCTAAACCGTCCCCGTCCCCTAACCCTAACCCTAGCCCGAACCCTAACCCTAACCCTTCCCCGAAGCCTGACCCTCACCCATCCCCTAATCCTAACCCGTACGCTAACACTAACCCGCGCCCTCACGCGTACGCTCCCCCTTAAGCGTTGTCGTACCCTCCCCTGGACCCTAAACCGTCCCCGTCCCCTAACCCTAACCCTAGCCCGAACCCTAACCCTAACCCTTCCCCGAAGCCTGACCCTCACCCGTCCCCTAATCCTAACCCGTACGCTAACACTAACCCGCGCCCTCACGTGTACGCTCCCCCTAAAGCGTTGTCGTACCCTCCCCTGGACCCTAAACCGTCCCCGTCCCCTAACCCTAACCCTAGCCCGAACCCTAACCCTAACACTTCCCCGAAGCCTGACCCGCACCCGTCCCCTAATCCTAACCCGTACGCTAACACTAACCCGCGCCCTCACATGTACGCTCCCCCTAACGCGTTGTCGTACCCTCCCCTGGACCCTCAACCGTCCCCGTCCCCTAACCCTAACCCTAGCCCGAACCCTAAACCTAAACCTTCCCCGAAGCCTGACCCTCACACGTCCCCTAATCCTAACCCGTACGCTAACACTAACCCGCGCCCTCACACGTACGCTCCCCCTAAAGCGTTGTCGTACCCTCCCCTGGACCCTAAACCGTCCCCGACCCCTAACCCTAACCCTAGCCCGAACCCTAACCCTAACACTTCCCCGAAGCCTGAACCTCACCCGTTCCCTAATCCTAACCCGTACGCTAACACTAACCCGCGCCCTCACACGTACGCTCCCCCTAAAGCATTGTCGTACCCTCCCCTGGACCCTAAACCGTCCCCGTCCCCTAACCCTAACCCTAGCCCGAACCCTAACCCTAACCCTTCCCCGAAGCCTGACCCTCACCCGTCCCCTAATCCTAACCCGTACGCTAACACTAACCCGCGCCCTCACACGTACGCTCCCCCTAAAGCGTTGTCGTACCCTCCCCTGGACCCTAAACCGTCCCCATCCCCTAACCCTAACCCTAGCCCGAACCGTAACCCTAACCCTTCCCCGAAGCCTGACCCTCAACCGTCCCTTAACCCTAACCCGTACGCTAACACTAACCCACGCCCTCACACGTACGCTACCCCTAAAGCATTGTCGTACCCTCCCCTTGACCCTAAACCATCCCCGTCCCCTAACCCTAACCCTAGCCCGAACCCTAACCCTAACCCTTCCCCGAAGCCTGACCCTCACCCGTCCCCTAATCCTAACCCGTACGCTAACACTAACCCGCGCCCTCACACGTACGCTCCCCCTAAAGCGTTGTCGTACCCTCCCCTGGACCCTAAACCGTCCCCGTCCCCTAACCCTAACCCTAGCCCGAACCCTAACCCTAACACTTCCCCGAAGCCTGACTCTCACCCGTCCCCTAATCCTAACCCGTACGCTAACACTAACCCGCGCCCTCACACGTACGCTCCCCCTAAAGCGTTGTCGTACCCTCCCCTGGACCCTAAACCGTCCCCGTCCCCTAACCCTAACCCTAGCCCGAACCCTAACCCTAACCCTTCCCCGAAGCCTGACCCTCACCCGTCCCATAATCCTAACCCGTACGCTAACACTAACCCGCGCCCTCACACGTACGCTCCCCCTAAAGCGTTGTCGTACCCTCCCCTGGACCCTAAACCGTCCCCGTCCCCTAACCCTAACCCTAGCCCGAACCCTAAACCTAAACCTTCCCCGAAGCCTGACACACACACGTCCCCTAATCCTAACCCGTTCGCTAAGACTAAC